>NC_045436.1:357303-362510 GCF_002776525.5 Piliocolobus tephrosceles | reverse complement strand
AAAAAGAGGCTCATGGGGGTGACGGTGGAACAAAAAGAGGCTCATGGGGGCGACAGTGGAAGAAAAGGAGGCTCCTGGGATGAGTTTTAATGAGTGTTCTGACAACGGAAACGCCAGAAGTCATGAAGATCTAGGATTGCAGGAAGGCTCCTGCACTGCAGGACCTTACTTTTCTCTTCTTTTTTCTTTTCTGTGTAGAGACGGGGTCTTGTTTTGCTGCCCAGGCTGGGGTGCAGTAGCATGATGCTGGCTCACTGCAGCCTGGACTCCTGGGCTGAAATGATCCTCCCACCTCAGCCTCCCAAGTGGGTGGGACCGCAGGCATGTACCACCACATCTCGCTAATCTTTTATTCATTTGTTCAGAGTGATGACATCACACTGTTGCCCAGGCTGGTCTGCAATTCCTGGCCTCAAGTGATCCTCCTGCCTTGGCTTCCCAACACGCTGGAATGACAGGCGTGACCCGCTGCATCCAGCATCACCTCGCTTCTCTGTGCTAACCTGTGGCAGTCTGATACCCGCTCCCAGGCGGCCCCCAGGTCTTTCTTGGTGAGCCAAACTGCCTGAAAGCATGACCATTTTGGTCATCAAGAACTCTACATACTGCCGGTCAGTTTTGTTTCAATGGCTTCTCATGTTTCAGTTCTTTTGCAGGCCCCTCCTCTTCGAAGATCTTTCTTTCCACGCTTTTCCTGACTCTATGGCTCCTTGCTCCCCGCATCACGCCGTGGTGGTGCCTGGGTGTGTGCCGATGCACCGACCACATTCTGCCGCAATCACTGGTCATGAAGCTGCCTCCCTTCCTAGGCTGAAAACTCTTTGAAGATGGGACCATATGGTTTCTATCACCAAAACCAACATAATAGCAAACAGTAGGCATCTAGTAAGTGTTTATAAAAAGAAAATACACAAATAATACCTGTCAACCCAAATAAGCGATTGTATGTTTCCGGATGTGTATGATCAAAACCCACAGTGTCTGTGCTTTGTAACCCTGTCCCCAAGCCCTGGGCTCAACAATACAGCTAACGCAACTTACTGCATTTGAGTCTAAAGGTTAGTGTATAGCCCTAGAGAAGCATTTTCACCCACAGGGTGAGTGGTGTATATTCACAACCACTGTGACAGGTCCGTGTGTGTTATCACCCTGAAGACCTTCCAGCAGGACAAGATGTGGAGGTGGAAGGCACTGATATTGATGATCCTGACCCTGGGTAGGCCTAAGCTAATGTGTGTGTTTGTGACTTTGTTGATGACGAACTAGTTTACAGAGTCAAAAAAAAATTAAATCCAAAAAGGCTGAAAGAATAAGGATATAAAGAAAGAAAATATTTTGTACAGCTGTACAGTGTGTTTGCATTTTAAGCGAACTGTAGAAAAGAGTCATTTTTGTAATTAAAAAATTTGATTTTACAGTAAGCAAAGGTTAACCATTATTGGAGAAAGAAAAAATATTTCTTAAAAATTTAGTGTAGCATGAGTGTCTAGTGTTTATAAAGGGGTGTACAATAACGTCCTAGGCCTCCACACCCACTCACCAGTCACTCAGAGACACCCCAGCAACTTCCAGTCCTGCAAGCTCCATTCCTGGTAAGTGCCCTATAAAAATGTACCATTTTCCACATTTTAAACCATGTTTTTACCGTACCTTTTCTCTGTTTATTATGTTTACATACATAAATCCATATCATTGTGTTCCAGCTGCCTGCAGTATTCAGTAGCGTCCTCTGCTGGGCAGGTGTGTAGCCCAGGAGCAATAGACTATACCATATGGCCGGGGTGTGAAGGAGGCTGTGCCGTCTGGGTTTGGGTGAGTGCACTCTATGATGTTCACACAACAGCAAAATCACCGAAGGATGCATTTCTCAGAAGGTATTCCCTTCATTAAGTGACGCGTGACTGTATGTATAATTAGATTATTCTAGAGGTGACTAAAAATGCTATTTGGAAATGTCAATAAGCAACACATGTGACAAATATAGACCAAGACTTCTGTGAAATTCAGCCTCCGTGGCTGAGGTCCGCAATACACAGCCATCTCTGAGTACCTGGCTTGAGAGTTATCGCAAGGCAGTAGCCTTGGCTTTGGCCTTTGTGTATCTCATCACCCTGCACAGTTCCTGATATGTTGAAGGCTTCCAATAAAGGAAACACTAACACTTACTAGTATGTATGAGGAATCCAGAGTTCTTTGTTTTTTTACGGTAGTTTTAAACAGTAAAGTCCACGAAAAGTAAAAGAATAAGAGGTTGTCTGTTTATTAAAAGCAGCATTCTATTAGGAAAGCATGTGTGTACTGCTGCTGGTGCCCTTGCCGACTTTCTTACTGTGTGTGTGCATGTGTGTGTGTGTGTCTCTTAAAAAGTGGGAGTCAGTTGCAGCACAGAAATCACTTCCCCAAGTGCATGCGCTCAGCAGAGGAAGCCTTAGCCCTGCGGAAGCTCAGGGAGGATGAGGGTGGAGGCTGCGAGATATCGCCTCAAAGCTCCCCTTGTACCTTCTCCCTCTCCCCTCCCTGCCTGACCCTGCCCGCTCCTTCAGTCCCTCAGTGTCTCCCACTGTCTTTTCAAAGGTACGTCGTTCTTACATTTGGATTTTTAAATGTGTGAAAAAAGTTAGGATGCAACCCAGGAGTAGGATCTCGGCACTAACAGGAGAGGGCTCCTTCTGGTTTCCATGTTCCAGACACCCTTTTCATTAGGCAAAAAGTCACCGAGGGCACAATGGGAGCTGGACTACGCTGTCCCCTTTGACAGCGTGATTTAACAGAGTGCTTCCTGCACAGATGCAGAGAACTGTCGCCAGATTTGTGAGCAATAATGGTATGAAGAGCCGTTAATTAGAGAGGAAGATTAGCTTAAACAAAAGGGGATTAAATTTAGACCCACTCGTTATCTTTTCCACTGTTAGCTCTATTGAATTCTGTTGTAGGTAGGATAAGAACAAGAGAAATGGGGATTGTGTGGAATATGAATCAATTAACAAATATATGCCTGCTGTGTGCATGCATTGCCCTTTAAGAGATAAAGAAAGATGAGATATGATGGAACAAAACATACACACACAGAGATAAAGATGAAAAAGATAGACTCAGATTCCACCTTTTTCTTTCTTGATTATGGAACCTTGTTTTTTCTCTAAAATTAGATGTAGCCCCTCTCACCCTCTCAAACATAGAAACTTTTTCTCCACCCTAAAATCAGTAAGCTCTCTGGGGACAGTTTGCAAAGTATTCGATTTTACCCACTTAGAATTATTCGCATAGGGCATGGCAGAGTGGTTCTCATTCCTATCAGACCAAGGTCCTCTTTAAGAAATAAGACTGCTTGTAATACCCCGCTTATTACCTTGTAATGAAATCATTAGATAATGTAATCTACCTGAACACCAACTTTAATAACAACAACAAGAAAACTCTCAAGTATTGGTTATATAATAGTGAGCATAGCTGCCTTCCAAATTGCAAAAAGAATTTAAAAATCAATATAATGCCATAACAGTGAATACAGAAGGGAAACAAGAGGAAGAAAAAATAACATATAAGGAATAGTAAGTGTATATTTAATTTCTCTGATTCTTTTCTTTTTTTCATACAAGATGGGCAATTTTTAGATTATCTCTTCTTGAAATGCTGAGTAGATTGTCTTTAAAATACTTTCACATAATATCAACCAGAAAATCAAATGATAATAATTTCTGCTCCTTTGCTGGAACACACACTTTTTTGATCATCAGATGGACTTTTCCCCACAAAAAATGTGCAAATGCACGCAACACTTATACACAAACGTTTTTGTAGGTTCTGTGACCCAGATTCAGATCCCTCTGGCATCCCAATGACGAGGAGTTCACCATCAGTTTCAAATGCAAACTGGCTATGCTCACTACACCCTTCCTTCCACTGTCCATCATTCAAACTGACTATGCTCACTACACCCTTCCTTCCATTGTCCATCATTCAAACTGACTATGCTCACTACGCCCTTCCTTCCATTGTCCATCATTCAAACTGACTATGCTCACTACACCTTTCTTTCCATTGTCCATCATTCAACTCGACACGTATTTTAATATTGTCTTTACAGGTTTAATTTGTTTATCCTAATGTCTCTCTACCCGTTCCTTCCATTGTCCCATCATTCAACTTAACAGATATTCAGATATTTAAGGTTATCTATAAAGGTGTAATTTGTTTCTCCTAATATCTCTCTACAGGCACAATATTAAGAAATTAGTCATCTAAAGTCCGTATTTTTAAAAATCATTATAAACATACAATAATTTTATGAGCACACCAAAGTATAGTAATTCCTTCTCATCATGGTTCTCTTTATGCAAAATTTGAATTGGTGCAGATTTCTGTTTGCTTGTTTTCTTTTTGCTTAAATGTGGAACTAAATATGTATTTATGTATGTATATATGTATATATATGTGTATATATATGTATATACACATATGACAGCATGTTTATATATATATATATATTAATCCACTCAAGTTGCCACCATGTCATATAATGGAATATCTCTCCAGGTGGAAGAGATGTCTGATTATTCATCTCTGTCTTCATTCTCTCTGTTGCTATCCACCCAGCTGGTGATATATTATCTTTAAGTTTATTTTGTTTCATTACATTTCATTGTATATTTAACTAGCCATTTAATTAGCATTTATATAGCATATATGTGGGGTTTCTTATATGCCAGGAATTGTTCCAATCATTTTACTAATACTAATTCATTAATTACTTCCAATTATTTTATGAGATAATTGCAACTGTCATCTTGATTTTACAGATGAAGCAACTGATGGACAAGAGGTTAAATAATGTGCACAAAATCATAAAGCTAGTTACCACTAGAGCTGTAATCATAGCTGTAATCAGAGCCCAATTAGCCTGGCTCCAGAGTTAGTCCTTAAAATCAGTTATCACTCACTTTTTGTTGTATGTGTGTGTTTGTTCTCACGTGCTGCTCAGGTAGTCCCCACAATATTGACCAGGAAGTCAATTCTGGCTTTTAGTTGTTTTACACAGGAAATGTCATGCTGTCCTTTAGAGAGATCCGTTACTGCACCCTGAACATGCGTGAAACTCCACCACTGCAGCCGGAACTTGGGCGAAACTCCACCGCTGCAGCCTGAACTTGGGCGAAACTCCACCGCTGCAGCCCGAGCTTGGCGGACCTCCACCGCTGCAGCCCGAG
>NC_045436.1:350991-357293 GCF_002776525.5 Piliocolobus tephrosceles | reverse complement strand
GCGGAACTCCACCGCTGCAGCCCAGCCACCCCCGGAGAGTGAGCTCCATGTGCTGCCAAAGGAAGAGGTTACAGACAGTTACTTTCCCAATCATAGTCCACAGATTTCCCTTCCTGCTCCCTCAACACTCACACAACCTCTGATCATTATCATAAAGTCACCTTGAGAACAAAAGCAAATGGGAATCAAACTTCTGGATTTGTAACAGGAAAAAATGTGGCAATAGCCTGATTTTCACTATCCCTCCCAAGAACAGATGATAAAATCCATGAGGAGGGCAACCATATTCATAATCCACACCCTCCACATAACTAAGAAACCAAGGGCTGTGATTTTCATATTACCTTTCATTCTGCTAGAGCTCCTCCTGCCCACCCAATGACACAAGACTCCATGGGGGAAAAAAAAAAAACCATAGAGCGAAATGATGCGCTCAGACAAAGCCCAGACAATGTCACCACAAGAGGAGGTGAGGGTGCACATACTCATGGGACTGGAGGCAGGGAAGAGGCTTGCAAATGCGCAGGACCCAAAGCGGTAAGTCCCACATTTTACCTGCAGGAGAGTCAGACATAAGGAAAAGAGAGGCCCCTCTTTTCCTGGGAAGGGAGGCCCTGAAGGACAGAATAAAAAAGTGAAACCTGAGTATCCTGCAGAGACAAAAGCAAAACAAAAGCACTAATCCTTCCCCACAATTATCCAATAAGAAAACAGTGCATTCAGGGGGCAGAGCCAATAGAAAAGTTCATAGTGAACTCCATGCAAAATGAATAGAAAGAGGAAAAACAAACCACACCCAAATGGAACTACCCTAAAACAATTAAAGAAGGTAAAGCAAACCATATCTGCCAACTCTCCCCAATTTAAAAAATACACACACACACACACAACAAATCTGTAACACAACACTCCAAAGTGAATTAAATATCCTCAAAGAAGCATTTGGAAAGACAAAGGCCACTGGTAGCCATAAATACAAAAATAAGAACAGAAAAAGATATACATATATATAGTATATTTGTAGTTAATTTTGTTGATTAAACTCCGAATAAAAATAGGAGAAAAGGAGATTCTTTGAATAGAAAACTAGATTTTGCCTCATTAAAATACACTGTAAAGCCTATAAAACTAAATTAGTGTGGAATGAGTGTATGAAAAGGCCAATGGGATAGAATAGAGAATCAAGAACTAGATCCGTCTCCAACAGAAATCTGATATACTCTAATGGTTGTACTCAAATTACTGCAGCTCAGATGGTCTTTTCACTAAATGAAGTTGAGGCAACTGGATAGTAATTTAGAAAACTATATAATTAGATAAGTTCCTTACAGCATTCAAAAGAATATCATCCCAAGGGTCAGAGGTCTAAATGTAACAAACAAAATTATTCAAGTACTGAAAAAAAAGTTTAATTTTTTTAACCTTTTAAAAAATGCATATAACATAAACTTTACCATTTTAATCATTTTTAAGTGTGCAATTCAGTGTCATTAAGTACATTCACAGTGTTTACAATTGTCACCACTACCTGTTTCCAGAACTCTGTCATCATCCCAGTCAGAAACTCTGTACCTGTTACCTGGGCCTAGGGGAGGTCTTCCGACTCTTACTCAAATCCAGATGTGATAAAACACTGGTAAATGATTATTTAACAATAAAATGTTGTATAGGGCAAAGTTGAAAGACAAATAATCTATAATAAAATATTGATAACCTATATTCATGAAGTGTTAATCCTCCTTTTAAGAAGTACTTTTAAATGAACAGCAATTTTATACGAATAAACAAAAGGTAGGAAAAGGCCATTTGCAACCAGACATATAAAAGGACCTGAAAGTATATGGAAAGATTTTTCAAGTTCCCTCATAATAAGATAACCGAAAATTAAAGCTACACTGCGATACAGGCTCTTACCCATCAGATGAGCAAAAAACCAAGTTTGAAATGCATACAACCGGTGAAACGGTAGGGGGAAAAGTCTACTCACGCACTCTTGCTGGGAATGCCAAATGATACAGTCCCTATGAAGAAAAGCACACACACACACACACATATACATATATACAAATACATATATACATACATATATACACACACACACCTACACATATATACAAATACATATATAATACATATACACACACACATACACACAAATACATATATATACACATATATACACATACATATATATACAAATACATATATACATACATATATATACACATACTTGACACAGGGTTTTGCCCTTGTTGCCTGGGCTGGAGTGCGGTGGTGCAATCTCGGCTCGCTTCACCCTCTGCCTCTCAGATTCCAGCCAATCTCCTGTCTCAGCCTCATGAGTAACTGGCATTACAGGAGCCTGCCACTGCACCTGGCTACATTTGTTTTTGTATCTTTAGTAGAGACGGAGTTTCACCATGTTGATCAGGCTGGTCTCTAATTCCTAACCTCAGGTGATTAGCCCACCTCGGCCTCCCAAAGTGGTGGGATTACAGGCGTGAGCAATATTGCATTTCCTTCTATTTACCCTCATTCTAGCAACCCCACTTCTGGGAAATTCCCTGGAAAATACTCTTCCAACCACACTAAGGTACATATGCATGAGGGCATAACTTGTAGCATTACTTTTACTGCAGCCATTTGGAATTACTGAAGTGTCCAAGCATAGACAATCGGTTGAATAAACTACAGTACATACACGCAATGGAATATTTCCAAACAGTAAAAATGAATGAGGTTGATCTCTGCCAAAGGAAGTGCAGCAGTTTCCAGGAGCTATTATTAAAGGAAAATGCATGAAAGCATATGCTACTTTTATGTAAGAAAAATATATATAAGATAAAAACACACAGGTGTATAGTTTTGCAAAAAGAAACATAAGATGGAAAAAAAACAGGAAACGATCTAGTTGGTTATCTAAGAGGTTAGAGAGAACGGGGTAGAAGTAATGCAGGAGGGGGACACTTCTCTGACTGTACCTATAAGCAAAAATACCCCAACAGCAGTAAGCACATCTGGGACCCAGATTTTCAATACTCTTCCCCACTAAAAGGAACCAGGGCTTCTGAGAGAAATAGCCAATTCCGGGGCTGAAACGGGAAAACTGCAAGATAAGCCTGGACTACCTTTCTATGCCGTACATTAAGGAAGTGTTCAAATGATTGATGGGGCATTTTGTAAAAATACAGGGAGGAATTTGAAGGGACTTATGCTGCGTAAATTTGGGACCGTTTGAGCACCAAGAGAACTAAATAACATAATAAATTACCCATTAAAAAATTAAGAATCCATGTGCTTTTACGGATAATAAATAGAGCATTAAATGAAGACATATGTTAGTAGGAGGAAGGAGGAGGGCTCTTGCTCACTGGAGCACCAGGTGTTGACCTGCTAAACATGGAGAAAGTAGGAGGAAGGAGGAGGGCTCTTGCTCGCTGGAGCACCAGGTGTTGACCTGCTAAACATGGAGAAAAGGTGGGAGTGAGAGAATCATGGTTTTTCGCTCGTCACAGTAATGCTTAGTTCAGGTAAGGATCATCAATGGATGCCAAATTTCAGGGGAAATCTTGATGAAGTATGGGATATTCTTATAGTTTTTAGAACTTAGGATGTTTCCCACAGATTGATTATTGATTGCAAGGAAAACATAGTAATTTTATCATGGAGAAACTGGACACCAAGTTGACATCTTAACAACATCAGCAGCACTAATGAGGGACACTGGACATCCCCAGCTGTGAGGCCCTGAAGAGAACCCAGCATCACGTAGGTACTCTCGCAGCCAGGACACAGCCTGTTTCTAGTCTCAGGAAAACTCCAGACAAATCCAAAATGAGGAATCGTCTGCTGAAAAGGGAGGGTTATATTATTCACAAGGTTAATATAACAATAAGAAGAAATGCTGTGGAAACGTTTCAGAATAAAGGACACTAAAGAGTCATGGCAGCTAACTGCAATCCTGATCTTAACTGGACCCCTTCCTGAATGGAAACAAATCCTATTAAAGATAGTATTGGGTCATTTGACAACTTAGAACTCAGACAGCAGGTTATATACAAGTATACGAGAATGTGTATGTATTATATGTTGTAAACATACAAACATATAGAAATAAATGCATATGCAAATATGTGTAGAGGTGTACAAGTATACATGTAAATACATATGTGAGAAAAAATAATTAAAGAATTGGTATAATATTAACACATGTAGTGAAACTGGGTAAAGTGTGTAAGTATTCTTTGTATCATCATTGCAACTTTTCTGTAAGTATTGTTCTCCAATAAAAAGTTTTTTAAAAATGTAGAAATGTATTATTATGTGATCTCCATTATTTGTAACTTATAATCTGTTTCATTTTATTTTACCAAATGTAAATTTTTAAAAAATATAACCCCACACACTCCCTACACTAATTTTTCCTTGAATTTTTGTCATTCCGATCTTATCTTTCCACTTCATTCTACTTGTCCCCAAAAAAGACTTACTTCCTCAGTTATGATGGTTACATCCTAAAGATTTTTAGAAACCTATAGTTATGTTGTTACAAATCGATTACCATATATCCTGGTTCTTTGGCTGTTTCTCAGCTTTAAATTTGTCACAGTCAGATGCTGAAATTAGGACTTGACAAACTTCCCTCCTTGTCAACGGCATCCCTGTTAGTCCTGCCAGGGTCAGGTGTACTGGAGGGAGCCTGGGACCCAGGAGGTGGGAGAAGGGACCAGCCCCTACTGGCTGGTCATCGACCCAGGCTGCTCAGCAGTGCCCTTCACCCTGGCAGTAGCAGTCAGTAGCGATAACATCAGTTCCTGTGCCTGGCTTCTTTTTGTGCTCCCAGAGACACCCTCCCACCATGAGTGCCTCAAAGGTGTGAGCACCAGCTGGGCAGTGCCCTCCTCGGGGGCCTGAGCCCCAGCTCTGGGGACCCCTCCTCCAGCTTCTGGATTCTAGTAACTTATATCTTTTGTTCCTCAGCCCTAGATAGGTGGTGGCTGCCCCTGCAGTTTCACTCTGCAGTACTTCAGTTCCCTCTTTTTATTCTATTTAGTCAATTTCACACACTTAAATCTCTCTCTAATAAAATAATTAGTGTTGTTTTTGTTTTCTTGGCTAGACCCTGAATACTGGTATACCATATACTGTAGATTCTTTATGCTCTTAGGAGACCAAAACCAGTTTTTGAAAGGTGCTAAAAATGACCTCTATGGATACAGTTTTATTTTCCTCAAATTGTCTGTTTTTGTCTCAGCCCTCTAAAATGAAAAATAAAATCTTTATTTTCATATCTATCTTCATAGCTTTAAAGTGTCCAGAAATTGTTATAAATATCCAGCGTAATCCTCCCTAACAGTTCATGTTTGAAGACTTGGAAAATCGTCCTTTTGGTAGAAACTCTGATCGACACCTTGGACTGGTACTAGAAGGCAGCCTAGGACCACCTGAGCCCTGAGTCCACCATCCGAGTGATCTGGAAACTTCAGAGCAGACCCCCAGTGATGCTTCAAGGAACATGTCCAATCAGTTAATGGGGAAAAAGATGTATCTATTGGTCAGATACTAGTAAGGCATCAAATATGAAACGTACGTTCATTCATTCAACAGATATCTGTGTAAACCCCTGTGTGTCCACTATTCCAAAGAGAATGAAGCGAAATGTCTGCCCTCATGGGCCTTACATTCTAGTAGAAAACATTCGCAACTAAGTGTAGTTTACAGCATCTCAGGGAATAAACAGTGAGAAGGAAAGTAAAACGGGAAGAAGGGAGAAGACGTGGGGCAGCATTTTAGATCGGTAGTTTTTTAAACAAACAGACCATTGTTTTCTATAAATATTTATTCCAAAATACCCCATAACAGAAACCTTTCTTCTGTTTCCTGGTCTTCTCCTTTCTCTTCAACATAGCTAATTTAAAAGGACATTTTGATCCCGAATTAACATTTTGCCCTGATATCCAGACGATATCTATCCTATGAATCCCCATGCGTTCGCAAGTTGCTTATCCACACAGCCTTTCCCGGTGACAGAGTCCTTGATTTCCGTTCCACATTCACACTTCAGAGTCCTCTGCCTTCTGCTAAGCACTCCAGGAAGCTTCGGGATGGAGAGGTAAAGCTGCTGATACTGCAGGCCTTGCTAGCACATTTCCCAGGGGGCTGAAGCACCACCTTCGGGTTCCTGAGTGACAGGAGAAAGAAAGCAGTGAACTCGCTGTGAGCCGTGGACGGTGGAGTAAGAGTCAGGGCGTTTGAGGACAGCTGCGGAGGCTGAATCCGAGCCCCTCACTTCTGCACTGGGT
>NC_045436.1:350141-350981 GCF_002776525.5 Piliocolobus tephrosceles | reverse complement strand
TCTGCACTGGGTAAGCTGAGGTGTGTCACTCTGCACTGGGTAAGCTGAGGTGTGTCACTGCAGGACGGCTCTGCAGGTGGCCTCGGAGGGCGTTCTGGGAATGCCACACTCTGAGGTAAGAGGGAGCTGGCTGGAAGGCTCAGGTTCTGTTCCCACCCTCCCCTAGAAGTGGGACGTCCTTCCATGCTGTAGCTCATTGCATCATGGTTCCCTGTGGTGTAAAACCCAGGGCGGGCTGCTTTCCAGGGTCCCTCCTCTGCACACAACGGGGGCACACGCAGGCAAGGCTCCGTCCACCTTGGCAGCTTTCTGAGTCTCGAGGAAGCAGCTCCCACGAGCTCCTGTTGTCCCTTGCTGCCTATCCACCAGTATCAGATCTGCATCTTGTGAGTCGGTGCCTGTGAGGGTGCTCTCCCTCTACAGACTCAGACGCGCCACCCAGCGCACAGTGAGCCTACCTCACAGATCATTCTTTTCATCTGTAAAATGAAAATGCTTTTATCTTCCCTTCAGGATACTGTGAGGGTTACATAGAATAAATTACACAAAGTCTATTAAAGCACAATGAACACTTCAACAAATGTTGATTCCTTTCACCCCTACTCACCCCGGCCAGATCATGCAAACTTTTCTGTTTCGTGAGTGAAAAAATAAATAAATAAATAAATACACACTGTGAACTGATAGAGAGATTCAAGGTGCCTGGTAAGTATTATGGTGCCTAAAAGATCACCAAATTAACGGTTCTGCTGTTTAAAACTCATTTTCAAATTGCTGTGAATGGACAGATGAGACATTCATAGACTGGAGTTGCAGCCTGAACAGCACATCGAGCAAACA
>NC_045436.1:330771-350131 GCF_002776525.5 Piliocolobus tephrosceles | reverse complement strand
ACATTCATAGACTGGAGTTGCAGCCTGAACAGCACATCGAGCAAACAGGTGAGATTTATTATTTCCCTCCCATTCAAACCCTTAATGATTGCCTTTCGGGAGACGAGGCTGTGGGAAGTAGGGTTTTTCTGCACAGACACAGAATCAAGTTGGAGCAGCCACCACATCAACTTTTGTGTCTTTCAAGTTTTGAAAGACAACCTTTAAGACCACAACAGGGGCAGCGGGACAAAAACGAGATAGTCTTATGATAGCACAGATGAGGAAGGGGCAGGCTGGTCGGCAGCAGGTAAACAAGGTCAGCCAGCGTCAGCAGGAAGGAGGATCCTGCACGTCTTCACAACTCTCACAACTGCATCCTGGAACGTTTAGACTCTTCATGTCTCCTTTTTCACAAAGCTAATTGTGGTCTGCTTTGTAGATGCGGTGGAGAAATCTAAAACAAATATGCAAACATGCTTGCATTTTTTTGTTTTTTGTTTTGGTTTTTTTTTGTTTTTTGAGACAGAGTCTCTCTCTGTCACCCAGGCTGGAGTGCAGTGGCCGGATCTCAGCTCACTGCAAGCTCCGCCTCCCGGGTTCCCGCCATTCTCCTGCCTCAGCCTCCTGAGTAGCTGGGACTACAGGTGCCGCCACCTCGCCCGGCGGGTTTTTTGTATTTTTTTTTTTTTTAGTAGAGACGGGGTTTCACCGTGTTAACCAGGATGGTCTCGATCTCCTGACCTCGTGATCCGCCCGTCTCGGCCTCCCAAAGTGCTGGGATTACAGGCTTGAGCCACCGCGCCCGGCTGCTTGCATATTTTTAAAATTAAAATACAGGGTCCTCCTGGACTTTCACTGGGGTCACAGCCTGATAAACTCATCATAAGTCTAAAATATCATAAATCAAAATGCATTTAATACCTCGTTAAACCCAATAAACTCAAAATATCCTACGGTAAACTATTGGAAGTCCAGATGCTCCTTGATTTACAACGGGGTTACGTCCCAGTAAACCTACTGTAAGTCAAAAAATCCTAAATCAAAGTGACCAGGGTTTGTGTTTCTCTCTCTCAGTTCTCCAAACATTCACGTTGAAGGACCTAGAGAGGAACGCGGGGGAGATTACAGAGAGACATAAAGGAAGTTTGCAAAAACGTATCCTTTGTGTCCTGTGGTTTCTTTTATGAATGTCAACTTTTTATTGAGCATAAAATGCATCCAGAGGTGTGTATGGATTATAAGTGGTACAGCTCAACAGAGTTGCACAAAGCAAACACAGCCATCTAGCCAGCACCTGGATCAAGAAACAGAGAGCATTGCTGCACCCCCAAAACCTTCCTGGTGCTCTTCCTCTCACTATCCCCAACAGGGGTAACTACTACCCTGAGCCTCTAACACCATAGGTTAGCTCTACCAGCGTTTGTTTTGTTTTGTTTGAGATGGAGTCTCACCCTGTCACCAAGATGGAGTTCAGTGGCATGATCTCGGCTCACTGCAAACTCTGCCTCCTGGGTTCAAGCAATTCCTGCCTCAGCCTCCCGAGTAGTTGGGACTACATGTATACGTCACCACACCCACCCCAGTTAATTTTTTTGTAGTTTTAATAGAGACAGGGTTTCACTATATTGGCCAGGCTGGTCTTGAACTCCTGACCTCGTAATCTGCCCACCTTGGCCTCCCAAAGTGCTGGGACTATAGGCATGAGCCACCACACCCAGCCAGTTTTACCAGTTATTAAGCTTCAGTCAATGTAATTGTAGGGTGTGTACTGTTATACCTGCTTGTTGTCTACAACATGACATTTGTGAGATGCACCTGCACTGCAGTGTGTGGTCATTTGTTCGTGCTCATTGCTGCGTAGTATCCCAACTTAAAAAAAGTCCACTCTGCTGTTGATGGGCACCTGGTAGTTTCCAGTTGGGAGCTATTACAAAGAGTGCTGCTATAAACATTTTAATAACATCTTTTGGTGATCACTGCACACATTTCTGTTGGGAATATGCCTAGGATTGGAATTCTTGGGTTGCAGTTATGCCCAGCTTTAGTAAATACAGCAGTGCACACCCCTAGGAGCAGAATAGGAGAGTCCTAACTGTTCCACATCCTAGCCAACACTTCGTATTGCCTGCATTTTCCATCTTGGGCATTCTAGTTGGCATCACATATATTTTAAAAGAATATAATCAAGAAAAATGGACTGTAGGAGATAAGAGTAATATAACTGACCACTGTGGTGGTGAGCCTGGATACCCACGTTTTAAACACACTCCAATTGCTGTTGGTGCAGATTGTAACGGTACAACGATTACAGAAGCACTGCACCGGGGGAGGAGAACAACAGTTTTGGAAAACTGGTCTGTGGTGGGCACCAGATTGAGTGATTTTACTATGTATTACTTAGATTGGTTAATGTCATTAGTCTCTGTTTACAGAGGTGCAATGAAGAGTCAGAAAGTGGGGCATTTTTCCCATGTTACATATCTTGTTAATCTCATAGGGCCAACGATTCAAACCCAAATCTTTCCTCCCCTGAGCCTGTAATAACCAAGAGGTAATCAATCTCTTCAGTCCAATTGTTTCTAAGCAGCCATGTCTTGAGTGTGGAATCCCAGATTTGGGTAAAAACTATATCTTTTCAAGATGTGAAACTCTCTTTCAACAAAAAACAGTCATAGCCAATCTTTGTGCAGCAACAGCTCAATTTTTGTGCAGCTTTAGTGAGTATTGAAAAGTTCGTAAACAGCCCGGAAACAGGGGTTTATTGACAGGTCACCTGGTCGTGTCCTAGGCCTCGCCTAGTTTGTTATTTGAATCAGTGTGCGAGTGCGTGCGTCTGCCAAAGGGCAGGCTTGTTAAAATTGTAGGTGCGTTAGTTATCCAGCACTTCCTGACAAGGCACCCCAAATGGGACTGACTTGAATTTCTCACAGCTCTCTGGGTGGGCCGAGAGGTGCTTTTGCTGATCGTGCATGAGTTCAGCTGCGCTGGATTGGGCTGGAGGGCTGGCTGGGCCTGAGCTCAGCTGGGTGAACTGGAAGAGCTCCTCCTTTCCAGGTAATCTTTCAATCTCAAAAACGATCATTTGGCTTCCTCTCATGAAGGCAGCAATGTCCCAGGACAGTGAAGGCAGAAGATGCAAGACCTCTCGGGGTCTTCCACTGCGTTCTGTTAGTCAAAGCGAATCACAAGTTGGGCCCAGAGTGAAGGCATGGAGAAATAGATCACACCCTGACAGGAAAGCTACTTCATAGCGTGGCCATGCTTTTCGGTCAGTCACAGCGGATGAAAACCTGGATATGCTAGCACAAAGGAGAGCTGAACAAACATTAATATTTTACTAGTATCATAACTACTACTAAAATAATGAAATATAAGAAAGCGGTGGTTTTTAAAATTACATTTCCTAGCATCAATAAGGTCCTTGAACAAATATCAGCCCAGTGCCAAGTGCACATGTATTTGCTAAAATCCAGGTACTAATATTACCACAAAAGCCAAACTGAAGTTCCCAGCAGCGCGTCTCTAAGCTGCCTTGATGCCGTTTCTCTCCCTGACCACTGTCAAGGCCCCAGCTACCTCTTAATGCGACTGCTGGTACTTGTTTTAGTGTATCTGGACATTTCTGGGTTTCTTCTTCTATTTTCCTTCCAACCCTTCTCTCCCCGCTCAGCTATCTGTAGTGAGATCTGGAAATACACACTCGTTGCTTCAAACTGGATTTTTCTCTCCAGTACCCCGACCCTTGAGAGATGATGATACTTGATTTTCTTTTCCTTTGATTCCTGACCCCCGTCCACCTTTACCCACATCTTGTTGCCTATGTCTCATTTCCTGCTCTGAGATGGGCCGCCCCACTCCATTCCTGCACGGAACCTTAGCCCCCGGCCTCTGCCTGGCTCAGGGTTAAGGGTCAGACACCTGCTGAGAAGGGCAGTTCAGACTCCAGTCCTCTGTGAGGTCAGGCGACGCACACACTCTCTCAGGACCCACTGGATAACTGCATGGAAAACACACACAAAACCCAAGCCAGCAATTCCACACGTGTGCAAGCCATGACTGCATCCAAGAAGGCCAAACGTACTAGAAGGCATTCACATGAGCATAAATAACAGAATCTAAATCAAAATCATCATAGTAAAAAGTGTGTTCCACGTTTTGAACTTTTTATGTTTATGACTTCAGAAGTGCTTGGTTTAGATGGTGCCTAATGAAACAAGAGGATGTGATGACGGTGGATACTGACGTTCATCCATTGAGGTTAATTTGAGCCACATGGAAGCTAAGGTGCTGCTGTGGAGAACAGCACAGAGGAAGAATTGAGGAAGACAACCTCGGTGCTATGTGCGGAATCCACCGACGACCCCATTCCCAGGACACTTCGATGAGGGAGTAAGTAAATGGAGATATCCGAACGTAAGAAAGAAGAAGCAACAGACTTGAAGACAAGCCAGACATAAGTGGAAAAGTGCAGAAAAAGGATGAAAACGCCGAGAGTTTGCATTTTACATCGCTACTTACACATATGAAAAAGCTGGGGAAAGGACAGAGGAACACAGCCCTGCCTCTGTGATGAAGTGGCGATGTGTGTAGCAGGTGCAGCTGGTGGAAATCACTTTAGCAAACCCTGAGACTGCACCTGCACCAGATCTATGTAAACTGCACCCTTTTCACAAATGACAGCGCTTCTCCTGTCCAGCCTGCCCCCACTCAACGGCCCTGTATGAAAGTTTCCTTAATAAACCCTGTGTCCTGTTCACTGACTGCGGTCTCTTCTTCAGCCTCTTGAACCTGGTGCCATCCCTACTGAAGCCGATAAGGATCCAGCACAGCTGGTGAGGAAGCCAGTAAGTCAGAGCAAACCCTGTGAATGCCAAGATGATGAGACCAGGGAAGGGAGATCCACGGAGGAGACCCCGGGCCGGCTGTCCGTGTCTATGGTCAGGGAAGGGACATCCACGGAGGAGACCCCGGGCCGGCTGTCCATTCCTATGTGGGCCTTATAGCCACTATCCTCGATGGATGAGGCCTAATGTGTGGGTATCATAACCCCCTGAAAATGCTGAGAGATCTGGAAGAGCTGTGGCAGGGGGCATATCTATCTAAGCAAAGGTTAGATGCCCACGTTCTGGCAGCCACGATGGGCGGCTGCTTGTGACTGCACTCCGAACAGACACAGGCTCACCTCCCAGCACAGGCAAAAGTGCATGAGGTACAAGACAATTTGTGACCAGAAAGAGATACAAGATTATCTGAAGTTGAAACATCAGAGATTTACTGTCCTGCCTGCAAGAACAGGATGGCAAAATGGAGACCCTGGCTCGTTGGGTAGCCCATTTGAAGGTCACTGACTGCCGCATCTACAAGTCAGGGCTATCATGACTCAGGCATCCCGGGGCCCTAAGTCCTAGGACCCCATGGAGAGCCCCACTGGGAAGAGAGTGAGGACAAGGACTGAGATAAGCCCACGGAGGTTCCCAGCCCCCACTGCACATCTAATGGTCAGCATCAAGATAAAGGCAGACCAATCATGCCCTCAGGGAGTAGAACCACAAAACTCTCCCTGTCTGAAAGATGGCAGCACAGCACAGCGCAGGGCAGCACCACCGTGGAACTGGCGGAGCTGGGGAACAGTTTCAGGAGGAAGGGGAGAGCACAGCACAGGTGGCTTCTCCCTCTAGGGGACATGAGGTGCTGTTGCATTTGAGGTAGGTGGAATGGCGTCCACCGCAAGCCGCCCAGTCCTGAGGCAGCACCTCTACAGCACCAGTCATGAGAATTGAGCCATCCCCATGGTAGCTGGGTGGTCGTGGCTGCAAGGGAAACCGGCCAAATGAGTGAGACATTCCCCCATCTCCTCTGCAATGCCAGACCACGACAAAAGTGCCAGGCATCCTCTGGGAATTGAGAAAGAAGCATGCTATCTATGTGAGCAGACATCCCCACATCTCCTCTGCAACGCCAGACTATGACGAAACAGCCAGGCATCCTCTGGGAGTTGAGAAGGAAGCATGCTATCTATGCTGAGCACTATCCAGTTTCCAAAAATCAGCTTTTTTTCACTGCCAACATGAAAGATGTCATCATACAGCCAGCATCCAGTCAGCGGTACGGTGTGCTAGTGTTTCTCCTGAACCCTTAGGCAGGACAGCCAGTGTCTCCGGTGGCCCGAGCAGCCACTGACTTAGAGGAAATGAAGAAACTGCATGGCCAAGGTATGCATGCTACGAGGATGAAAGTCACGGGAGCCAAAGGAAAGGGGGCAGCCAAAGGGCCAGCAGGGTGACCCGTTGGCTGTGACACGATCACTTTGTAACATACGAAATATTGTCGATCCATCAAACATAAGAACAATGGGCCTTTACCGTCTTCCTCCGGAAGTATCATCCTGGAAGGGGAGGGTACATGTTTTCCATTAACTTCGAGTCTTTCCAGCTTACAAACTGCAACACCCACCTTGCTGTATCACTTGGAGAACAGAGGATGGGTGGTCAACACAAAGTCCAGGGACCAGGCTTGTCAACCAAATACCTGGGTGTCATCTGGGTGGACGGTGTGCAGCAAACCTCTTTGCTGACTGGGTGCAGACGGGGGCATCTCTCCAGAAAAAATCCAGACCATTGGGTCTGCGAAGAGCTGTCCTCTCCACCCCAGGCCACTGGGCATCTGAGGTCAACTCCCAAGCACCTGGAAAAACGTTATGATTGTTATTATATTTGTCGTTCTGCTCTGTTGTAATTTGTGTTGCTGCTGTGAGGCCTGGCAGCCACGTTCCTCCACATCCCTGGCCCAGGGAAATCGTGGAGGAATGACACGGTGGGAACGTGAGGCGCATTCCCGGGTCTGCAGGGAGGAGGGTATGGTAGACACACCTGACAGGAATAACTTAACTGAAGCACACCCTGAGCACGCAGACTCGCCTGGTCTGTAGAAACTTCATGCTTTCTATAAATGGCAGCAGCTCTGCTGTCCAGCCTCCCACCGTGGACTGCCCTGTGCGTACGTCCCCTCGGTCAACTCCACGTCTCATTCACTGACTCCGGGTCTCTTCTTCAGTCTCTTGAACCTGGTGGCGTCCTTACCGACATCAACATGGACCCAGCATGGCAAGATGTCCTTTAGACAAAAGAAGAAAACAAAACTGAGGACTGAAAATAATGAGAAGCCTGACTGAATAAAAATTATATCCAGGAATCTGTTGTTTTGTTGGTGAAACAAGGTTGCTCAAATGTATTTCATGTTTAAATGAATATCTAAAAATGCTATGACTTAGAGAAATACCAACTTCAAAGTACACTGTTCATATTCTTCTTCCTCTTGATAATTAGTTCCTAGAAATTTCCAATCAGCTTTGTATTTGAAGAAAAGAACTATGTATATTTATATTAACGGAAAGAGAAAGCAGTAAAATAGAATTAATTGAAAATGGTGGCATTTCTTCTAATATGTGTTTTTAAGTGTTTGAGATGATATTAAGAGAAAGTGAATGCAGCAATGGCCATTTAACCTGACACTCATGGTGACTTCCTTGTGGCAACCTGAACTTGCTGGACAAGGGCAACAAGTTCTGCACTCACTGTCCAGTTTGGAATTCCTCCTTCACACCTCTCCTTCCCCTGTGCTTTTCCAGATATTGTTCTACAGAAGTTTGGCATAGAAGGAACTTGGTCTTATGTAAATGAGAGAAAATGGCTTTCACATCAATGTCATGTTGCATATGACATGTGGGCATATTTTACCTTTAACAGAACAAATGCTTTCTTTATTTTTTTGACTTCTTTATCTACAATTATGAACTATAGGCAGAGTTTCAGTCACTTGCAAATATAGCAACAAAACTGAAAATGCATTTAGCTTTTTCTTCTAGCACTTAAGTTAGAGGTTACAGGAGAGCAGGCCTCAGAGTCCAAGAGATTTAAGTTCCACGTGAAATGCTGAAAATAGTAGTATTTTGCAGAGTGCACAGGTAAGTGTGTTGCGTCCCTGTCCTGGTTTCAGTTCTCTTGGAAGTTATGCGAGGATCCAGTCTCACACCTCACCCAGAGAGAGCCCTGAGGGACCCAGGATGTCCACAAAGAAGCTGAGGGGGCTGACGTGCACCTGGCAGAGGCTCCCAAGGCCCCTGTGGAGTCTGCTGTGGACTCACTTCACTCAAGCTTCCTCACCACCTTCTCCAATATTCATCACCTCCCTTGAAAGAAACACAGTTTATTAGTCTCATAGAAGCCTTCATGGTGCATGAGCTGGAAATAGACCGTGCAAGGCTCTAGGATGCAAACAGTCTGTTCTTGTGCTTCTCCTAGTATTCGGCAGAAAAGAACCAGATTTGGAGGAAGTGGGTTGGTTTATTGTTTGGTTTTGTTTTTCCTAATCTGTTGTAGATCAACACTATTAAAAACTACAAAATAAATGAATTGCTAAAACAGATCACATGTTGACTTCACATGGCAGCATCAGATTTCTTTACAACTTTCTCAACGCTCAGTTTCTGGGCTTACTACTCCTGATACTAAGTCCCCAGGTTCACAAAGGACTCCTGGCCACAGTCTCCAGATCATTCTTCGAAGAGCACTGGTCTAGTCCAAAGCTGCATGGTTAGAGGGTCCCCACCCTACTAGAGGAAGAAGGGGCAGACCACAGCAGCAGGGCACAGCCAGGGCCTGCCCACTGCCAGGTGTGCTTTTTCTGAGAGACGTAGCATGTGCCCGCACCGCACACCACAGGGCGGCTTCAGTGGCATAAATGTAGAGAGAGTCAAGTCTTCGTGGCACGATCCATCACAGCCAATTTTTCCATCGGAGCCTGTCTTCTAACTAAGGCTACAAAGTCAATATTCCTTCAGGGATAACAGTTTCTTGCATTTTTCCCTATCATACCATTTTCACATCATAACACAGTCATAAAAATAACTAATTCCACAAGGCATTCATCTTATTTACATCTTGATTGACATTTGAAACCCCTAACCAAGATCCATAAAGTATTTTGTCCTCACCTTCCCCAAATTTTAACATTTAGCTCTCACCCAGAAAATAACATAAGGGTTCCACTGTATTTGTAGGTTAAATCAGCCAATTGCTTTGTACACCTGAAGTTAAAAAGAATTGATCGATTCCTAATTTCTACTGGAGCAAAAACTATTATGAAAAATCAATAGTTTAAAATGTTTCAATTACTGTTTAAAATACTACCTTATAGAGCAAAGAGAATGCAGCGATTCTGCACCTGACACACACTAACCAGAAAAAAATGTACAAATCCACATTCAGAAATATGTGGAACCACTGACTTTGCACAGACCATTCTTTGATGGCCTTCTCAGTCAGGCCTTCTCTTTGCCTTCAAATATTAGCAGGACCTCAGAACAAATACACAGCTCTCATACTGAGCCAGCTCACCCTTCTTCTAAGCCAGTGGTTCTCCAGTGGGCACAATTTTGCCCACAGGGGACATCTGACAAAGTTTGAAGATATTTTAGTTATCACAACTGGGAGAATACTACTGGTCCACGGTGGGCAAAGGCCAGGGACGCTGCTAAACATCCTGCCATAGACAGTGAGGCCTCCTAACAGAGAAAGTGCCGGCCCAAAAGGCCTGTAGTACTGAGGTTGAGAAATCCTGTTCTAGGCTGTGCACAGCCATGTTCTCAGTAAAACCAGATATTCTCACTATTTCGAGTGGAAACCAGCGGTGCGCTGGCGCCAGCTCCTGCCGGCTCATGAGACCCCGCGCTGCGAAGCTTCCCATCTCCATTTTTAGGGACATCGTGTTGGAAACCAAAAGTGGGTCAATACTTAGACCATGGAAATTGACAAATGCTACAAAGCAGAGTCTTTTTAGGGAGCGACGTGCTGCAAGTTTTTCCATGTGTTACTGTGTGCAGCCCTCCCCGGTGGGAGTAACATGGCCTGGTGGACTCTAATTTCTACTCCACCTGCTGTCTCTCCCTTCTTGGATCATTAGCAAAGCACCAGTGAGCGCAAGGGATAGAGCGTGCTGCCATTCAGCCAGTCGTTCCGTTTCTCCAAAGTGGAAGTTCACCTCTACACAGAAGAGAATGGATCGTCCAAAGCCCCCACATCACATTACACACACACACCCCCACGTGAGTGCACCATGCACACGTTCTCACTGAGGCAGCAGGAGTCAGGAGAATTCACATGGAAATGATCTGCAACTTTCCCCAGGTAAGAGAGTTGACTAACCCCCGGATTAGCCAGTCCAGGCCTTGCCCACTTCTAGATTTCTTCACATGTAGCTAACCCATTTCCCTTAGTGTTTAATCTTATTTTCGCTGGGCTTTCTATTACATGAAGCCAAAATCTCCCTGCTACAACTTGTAGAATAAAACTGCAATGTTCCTGTGACACATTTTTTAAAAGGCATGCACTTTATTTCACTTCTCGGGTTTTTAATCAGAATTCTAAAGTATGATTTCTTTTTTTCTGAATATAAGTGAAAAAGAAAAAAGCGAAACCTGTGACCCGAGATCATTCCGTTCCCATTATGCCAATCCTCAACATGACCCGGAGCCTCCAGGAGCCAACGTTCTGTGTGGTGTCTGCGGAGGGAGGACGAACTGGTCGGGAAAGCCTGCTCTATTTTCCAATTACATCAGTTGCTCTTTTACTTGATGACAATCAAGAGATGGTACAATGTAACAAACACATCAGTTTAATATGGAGGGATGGTCAAGATGAAATAAGTTCCTGCAGCTTCTTTCTCATTGATTGCAACTGAAAGCTCTGGGCAAAATCAGAAAACTGCTCGAGAGCTCCAGACATCCACAAGAGCAGGTAGATTGGGAAGAGAATCAAAACTCGGGAAGCAACCCGCAGAGGGGTATAGTCATCACCCAGAGTCATTGCAGGCGGCCACAGACTGGCTGGCAACGGAAATTCACTCTCTCACAGGGATGAAGGCTGGAGTCCAAGATTCAGGTGTGCAGGTGCTGCTTCCGAGGCTTCCGGCCCTGGCTTGCAGATGGCGTCTTCGGTCTGTGCCTCCTGCAGTGGGTGTGTCGTGTTCCAGTCTCCTCTTCTTGTGTGTCGTGTTCCAGTCTCCTCTTCCCATCAGGGCACCGGCCGGATTGCACGCGGCCCCTGATGACCTCATGTTACCTCAATCACGTCTTTAAAGCCGCCGTCTCCAAATACAGTCACACTCTCAGGTACCGGGGCTGGGGCTTCATTTGGTCAGTTTCAAGGCGGACACGAGTCAGTCCATATAAAAGGAAGTGCTTCCTTTGGGGGGTTAGTTTTTTGTTTTTTGGCCCTCCCCAGTGGAGCGCCAGCTGTGGGCATGAGCAGCTAAATCCCAGGGGAAATCCAGTGTCTCCGGCCAGAAGAAAAGGACTCCGGTGCTCCGCAGCGTGGGGGGAAGAAATCCGGTGTGTTCTCTCAGTCCCTGTCTCTCCCGCCTCTCCTCCTCCCTCTCACCCCTTTTCCACCTCTTCTGTCCCTCTTTTTCCCTCCTCCTCTTCTCTTCTCTCCCCTTTCTCTCCCCAATTTCCTCTCCCTCTGTCTTCCTCCTTCTCCCTCCCTCCTTGTCTCTCTCCCTCTCTCCTCTGGCCACGTTTCCCTTTAGGTAGCACCAGTTACAGAGCCACATCTGTGTGGTGCCTCAGAGTTAGGACTTTAAAAGGAAACCCCTTCCTTCAGGCCAAAGGATCAGGAGAAGGGGCCCGTGTAAGCCGGGAAGTGGGGGAGTCCCTAGAGGAGACAGCTGCTGAATGCGCTTGCCTGGCTCTGTGTGTAGAGCCCCCACCGTCCTGACCCCACCCCCCAGCTGTGTGTGCACAGGACAAAAATCAGAGCCACCAGGGCAGCTTCGCAAAGGCCTTGGGACCCTCCCACGCACAGGGAGACAGAACTTGTCCTCTGAGCCAAGCCACAGGGGTTGCCTGAGGGGATAAAATAAACGACATTCCCCAAGAGGTTTTAAGGAGGCTGCATTCCTTCCAGTTTCTTACATTCTGTGTTCTTGATGCCTTGGCGTCTGGGGCCTTGCTGACCTGGGACAGACTAGCCCTCCCAGGGTTAACGGATTCCTAGGGACAGCAAACCACTCACCTGTGAGCCCAGCCTTCAGGGGAAACCAGCAGAGCTGGAGCCCGCCCCCCCCCCCCCCCCCTGTCTGGCCCTTGTGCACCAAACACATCTGCCCCTTCCCTGATCGTCTCAGGGCCAGGTGCCCAACGACTCAGGACGGCCCTCAGCCCAGAGCCTGCCGAAAGCAAACTAGCCAGTCCTAAGCCAGCGTGTGCTGCCTTGCCATTCCTTCCTGCAGATCCCATGATGAAGGGGCCTGCCACCTGCTCCTCCCCTCCTGTCCATGACCAAACCTGGTGCTTCCACGGTGTCCCTGCACATCAAAGCTCACCCCACTTCTTGAGAGCTGTGAACAGCAAATTATATTTTGGATGGCAATCGTGACTTCCTTTGGTGGCCTCACCATACCTGGATAATAACCAAACTTACACTTTAAAACGAAGACCCAGAGCTTACACAAAATCATGTTGAAAATGTCCATGATGCAATTCAAAATTAATTGGCATATGAATCACCAGGAAAATGTGACCAGTTCTCAAGAGAGAAGATCCCAAGCCTGAGGTGAGCCAATGTCAAAATTACCCGCAAAACACTTTGAAGCGACGCTGGCACATTTGTGCTCGGTGAGACGCAGGTAAGTGCACTTCACATGAGTGGAAAGATCGACTGTATCAGCAGAGAAATAGAAACTGTAAAAAGCAACCAAACAGAGCTCGGAGCCACCAGAAGCTGGAAGAGGCAAGGAAGGGCTCTCCCCTGGAGCCTCGAGAGTGAGCGCCGCGCTGCTGGACCTGATTCCACACTGATGCCCCCAGCACCGGGAGAGGAGAAACTGCTGTTTTTTTTTTAAACTGCTAAATTTGTAGTAATTTGTTGTGCCACCATAGGAAACTAGCCCAACAGGGTAAACCCTGTAAATAACCGACACATGGAGGCCACGAGGCCAGGGCCATGTTCCCAGCAGCAACTCAGCAGTGCTCTTTCTCTTCCTGGGGCAGGAATGATGAGGATGGCTTAGTGTGGCCAGGGTCCAGGACAGCCGCTGACACCAGACCCCCCGTAAGTAACATCTGCCGCCAGGGACGTGTCTGCACCAGTGAGAGACTTCTGCGGAGAAGGCGCATACTTTATTCTCTTTCTTTTTTCCATTTTGTTCATCTCTTCTGTGAAATGCCTATTGAAATATTATTCCATTTGTTGAACCACAGAAAGAATTGAATAGGCTGTCTGGGAGATTCTGAAGTTCTCTAGGCGTCATTTTTTAGCTGTATAAATTCCCTTTCGCTCTAGAAATGTATCGTAAGACCACAGTGAAGAAGTGCAGAAAACTTGAAGTGCAAGTTCTCAGCACAGCGTTATTTATGGTAGCAAAAATATTAAAAATAAATTAAATAACGGATTGGCTAAATACATTTCAGTAGGCCCGTACCAGAAGACGCTGTGAGCCGTTAATCAGTGCTGCTGCTGATAATGTGCTTGTTAGTTACATTATTAACTAGTAAATTTATTTAAAAATATTATGAACAGTTTTTTTCACAATACTGTACAAAACAGAAATTGTCTCTAAGATTATACAACAAAACATCAACAGTGATTTCCTCTGGGTATAAAATTACAAGTTAACATTGTATTTCTCTATGTTTATAGTCTAATATTTAAAAAATGAACATATATTATTTATGAAATGTAAGAAGTATTTAAAACAAAATTTTCAGAAAATTATAGCCACATGAATCGTTGTGCATTTTACCTAAAGCTATTCATGGGTTCCACTGAATGTCCTGAGGTGATTTTTACATACTTTTCCTCTAGGCAAGTGGAAATGTCTTTCTGGTTTCAGTGTCTCCTTGTTAAAATAGTGGTAGCTCATTATGTGCTCTATCTGAGAAGCTGCTAATTCCCTGAGTACCGTTTAATACAATAATCAGAATACAGTTACTAGACAAAAGCTCCCTCAGCATTTCTTCAGGAAATCCCATACAGCTTTCACTAAAAGTTACAATGTATGACTCAAATTAAGTGTGTAGTTTATATATATATATAACGAGGCCTTCTTCAGATCACACAATTAAATGAAATCAGCCGCTCACCTTTTCAACGGCTAGGCCTATGACAGGACTATATAGTTATTGCCATAGTTTTATCGATCTAAAAAGTTAATATAATCATGGCTCAACCACCAAGTTCATGAAAATTTAGCAAATATAAACATACATTCTCTTAACAGCACACAGTACCTTAACTGCGGCGACAGCCAACAAAACGCTCTTGCATGGTTTCATGTTGCTTTTAACATTGTTACAAATAACAAAACTACTTTGGAGAAGTTTTTTAAAGTTTACAAATAACTGGCAATTTGGGAAACTTTTCATTGCATAGCTTCATAAAAAACAAATTAATACAGATTCATAATAAATTAATATATTGAATTAGGTCTAAACTCGATGAGATTACATTAAAATCTCATTTCATTTTATTAAAAATTCAATAAAACAGTGCCAACTAAATGAGGCAATCGGTAAGAACAAGGAGAGTACTTGGTGTTCCTTACACTCTCCCTCATTGTGAAGTTTCATTTGTAACAGCTTGTTGACAGTGAGTCTCTCCCGACAATAGCAGGACTAGAACCATGAGTCAGCTTTGCCATCAACTTGAAAAAAATCCTCAGATTGCCAGTTAGCACATCTGCCTCTCTAGGTAACTGAATTCTCATTGAAAATACATCACTGGAGATGTATTAGAAATAGTGGGAGAGAGAATGAAGTTAGTAGGCGGAAACACTAAAACTAGAGACAAAAGAACAGCATGAGGCCTAAGAAAATAATTTAGAAAGTTGTCACTTGCTGTAAGTTCTACTGCATTTCAACTTGGGGATTAGCTCCCAAAAGACTAATCTATTCCCATTTTATTTTTGTGCCACAGGCTGCAGTTTCAAGAGGTGTGGTGTGCTTCCTGGGCCTGCTGACTTTAGTGTCACATCCCAGAGCTTGGTCTACTGAAACACCGGCTAATGGACCCTGCCATGCTTCCTAACAGTCCACCCACCAAGCCTCAGCTGGCTTGGCTCATTACAAAAATTGATAATCATTCCACATATGGACTCATAGCCTACCAGGATCTGAGGCGCCAGCAAAAGCAATATTATTTTGCTAATACCTAACAATTCAAAGGCAGATGTCACAGTAGATATTCCGTAGTTTTTGAGTCTTCGCTGCGGTTTCTTGGTATCCTGGACAAAGACTCAGGGAGCCCTGAGCCTCACGGACCAGGCTCTGGATTTTGAGTGTGCTTTCCCCAACCCTTCAGAGCTTCAGGCCCTTTATGTGCTTTATGTAAGCCCAGCCCTAACCAATGAGGACACTTATTTTAATGGCTATGCTAATCAATCAAGGTCAGGAGATTTGGCCCATAAAACTGCAAAAGGAGTCTGGAATATTTTGTAGCTTCTAGCATACAGCTAGACTAGCATTTGCAGACTGGCATATATACGGTAACTATGCAACAATAGTTAAAGGAATAAATGATTGACTAATAAGTACTTTATCAGCAAACACAAGAAACATTTTTTTTTAAAACAAGTTGTTATAAAAGGGATAGAACTGTGGTTCTCAACTGAGCACGGTTCTCGTCTCCTCCCCGACAGAGGACACACTGAGCACGGTTCTCCTCTCCTCCCCGACAGAGGTTACATGTCTGTGTCTGGAGACAGTTTTGATTGTCACGATTGGGGAGGATGCCACTGGCGCCTAGTGTGGAGGCCGGAGATGCTGTTGAAATACCCTAAAACACACAGGAAAGCCCCCGGTGACCAAGAATTATGCAGCCAAAAATGTCAACAGTGCTGAGCTTGAGACATCCTGGGGCAGAGACAGAGAGAGAAGGAAGACGCCAACCCGAGACTCAGAAACGCGGATAAATAAATGTGTGATGAGGAGCAGTCTTGAGGGATGATTCATCATGAGAAACACGGATAAATAAATGTACGATGCAGAGCAGTCCTGAGGGACGATTCTTCAATGTCTGTTGAGATTTGTAGAGCAGGAAGACCTGAGCAGAAAGAGAAGACTTCTGGTGGTAATGGCACTGTCACAAAGTTGAGAGCTGAGAGAGTGTAATTATGAAAATCCTATCCCCTCCTTTAACACCCGCACTCACAAGCCTGCTGTGCGCAATCGTAACCCAGAAACTTTGGGCTGAAGTCAAAATTCAAACCCCAGCTATTTTACGAGAAAGGGCAAGAAGACCTTGCCCTGATTAACAATGACAACAATTTCCTTTTAAAAAATCAGAAGCCTTTCGAGTTACTCAAGTAACTTCCTTCCCCCCCTGCCTGCCACATACAAGAGAGAGAAGACTGTCTTATGTTTCCCTTCTAATTCATCGACCCACTTCTCTTTTTTAACTTAAAAAGACCATGCATCGTTTGAGAAGTCATGGGTCTCAGCATTTCCCAAACTTCGGAGATTAGGGGAAACTGCAGATGATATTTACTGGAGTGATGGCCTTTGTTTCCCCATAAACCTTATCGCTTATGACTTCAGGAGACACACAGCATCACTTGGTGTAGGCTTTCGCACCCTAAGGCACCGAGCTGTCCTTAACAGCACCCCCCACACTCTGGCTCTCCTGCTCCAGAGCCTCTCACAAAACAAACAAAAACCAAAACCCTCTTCTGTACCTTTTCTACAGGACCCGCCGGCATAGACCCAGGCACTAGGAGTGATGATATGGGCTGAAAAAGGCTTAATATGTTCCTCCATGTATTATCAGGTGACTCTGAGATCCCCCCCTCAAAAAAAAAGATGACAAGAACTTGTCATAGTATACCAGAATTGGCATAATATCAGACTGGAGAGAAAACTCTAGATATTCAGGGGGCAAAAGCAGCTTCCTGTCAATGTCTAAATTATGCCAAAATAGCCATCCTGCCTCTAGGGCAGACACGTCCCAGACCTAGCTGACAACAGATTTCACATTCCCTCTCTGCTGGAATGTAGAGACATCTCAGAGAGAAGGAGAGGATGGTATGAACCTCAGCACACTGTTAACAATGATAATGTTGATGGCTTTTCTGTTGTTTAAGAGATAAGAAGGTCTCACTCTGTCATCCGCAATGAAGTGCAGTGGTGAAATCAATGGCTCAAAGTAGCCTTGAACTCCTGGGCACACGTGGTCTCCCAAAGTGTTGGGATTACAGGTGTGAACCGCTGCATCCTGCTGGCTTTTTAAATATAGTAGAATTGATCTCATCTTTTTATCTGTAGAGATATTAGAGGCCCACAGGGTTTTGCTGTTTTTTATGGGTTCTTAAAAACTACACAACATGACAATGCAAATATACACAATGAGGAAGGTCTCTGGAATCAAATCCATTTTCGTGTGAACCTGCACAGGCAGCTTCCTTATGTACCTGAGGTGGGGAGCAGGGCAGCCCTCCACTCCACAATTTCTTCCTCTCTTCCTTTTCTTCCCTCTTTCCTGTTTCTCTATCTCCTCTTTTCTACTTCTTTTTCTCCCATGCCATTTTTTTCTTCTCTATCTTACCTTACTTGGGCCCACCAGGAATTCTCAGGGGTGCCCAGAAGCAAGCTTGGCTAGAGGTGGCGCCGGCAGCTGCAGGGCCGCTGGTGCCCTGATAGGAAGAAAGAAAATCAGGCTCTTGTGCCACAGGATGATTCTTCATTCAAATGTTCATCAAACTTTGATTGGAGATTTCATTTCTGCCAAACAACGGCTGGGATGCAAAGATGAATTAGATAGGACCCAGGACACAAGGGCCCAGGACTTGTCACTATTGCTGAAAAAAGGAACATAACAGGTAAAAATGAAATATGGACAAAGTCTGGGAATAAGTGTATTGGTGGCATCTGAGCTCTGTTGTGGAGGATGGCAGATATCATTCGGGCTACAAGCCTGTGCTAATGAAGGCACTGATGAATGAAACCCGATCCGGGGTGGAAGGACACCAGAGTCACTGAAGCGGGGGCAGCAGGCCCACTGCCAGGAAGAAGCAACCTTTTCTGGGCCATGAGTACTTTTGTTAGTCTAAGGAAGTCAATGGAGTCTTTCTTAGAGCAACTTTTATCAGTGTATAAAATAAATAAAATAAAATACTTAGGATTACGATGAAAACCAATTACCTGAAAGTACAATTCTATCGCTGGGCTTAGTTATGTTCCATGGGCCCAGGTGAGCTACTACTAACTGGGGCCTAAGGCCAAATTATAAGTGTCAGCTTCCAGGCTGAGGGAGAAAATGGTGGCGAGAACACAGTGATGAGGGGCAGCGTAGAACCAGGAGCCCACTATGATTACCCACCCAACCCATAGGAAGAGGAGCCCATCCCCTGGGAAGACTGCAGCCGGTGGCTAAGAGTGGGGTTAGTGGGTGGCTAAGAGTGGGATTAGCGGGTGGCTAAGAGTGGGGTTAGCAGGTGTCTAAGCGTGGGGTTAGCAGGTGGCTAACACTGGGGTTAGAACTGAGCGAAATAAAGGCTCAGAGAACTAAAAACAGCTACAGGCACAAGCTGTGGTCTTTGCTAGACTGGGACTTCCAGCCTCTTCCCTCCCTGGAAGACACTGATTTTTCCCTTGACAAGAAGTCATTTTTATATCAGAGAATGCCTTCCCTTAGCAATCAGGGCTAGCCACATGTGTGACTTAATTCCATCATCCTCTTCCTTCATTCCAGAAGCTCCACATCTCTGAAAGAATATTGCATTAACCAGCTCACAGAGCAGTTTTTCCTGTTTGTCATCTGCTTCTTGGTAACCTAGACTCCTTTAAGCTCTGGATTTGAATGAAATTCGAATGTTGTAGGCACCTCCAAGTACACCATTTTGGGACTCAAAGACTGTTGATTTCTGGGGTTTCCGAGAAGCAAGTCAGCTTGCTCTGGGGAGCCACAGCTGATTCTATCTTTGGGAAGAGTGAAGTTACCACGACTAAAAGCTGGATTCTGGGGAACACAGGGGCATGACCAGGGACTGTGTTGAGAACAAAAAGCCAGCATCCAACAGGGACTCCAGAAGGCTGAGAATCTGTCCCCAACCAAACACTGCAGCTCAGGAAGAGCTGTAAGCTGCCCTGCTTCTCCCATGCCCACTTAGAAGGAAGCTTCATCAAGAAAGCTTGGTTTCTGTAAGCACCAGGATGAGGCTACACAAGAACACTGCTTTGCTCAAAGGATCTTCAACTTCTATCCCTCACTCACCACAGTATGTGAACTGGAACGATTAAAATTACTCCACCCTTTCTTATTTGTAGTAACAACTTATTAATCACAAATTATATGTTCATTGATGGAGGCTACAGATCCCTGTATATTTTATT
>NC_045436.1:321031-330761 GCF_002776525.5 Piliocolobus tephrosceles | reverse complement strand
ACCACAGAGAGGATATTCAATATGCTGCCATCACTTATGGACGTCTGTGGACAATATACTACACACCACAGAGAGTATATTCAATTTGTCAAAGCCCAGTTTGAAGAGGAGTTTCATTGAGAAATCAGTCAACATCGAAATGGATAGTCAGCAAGTTAAAGAAGAGTAGAAGGTTTACAGAGCAGACACAACGAAACAGAGCCAGAGCTTTTCAACTGTCCCTGGGAAAGGGGCTGCTGATATATCTGTGGGAAACAGTAAATATATGTATTCTGTGTATGTCAGCAAATTGGTGTAGAGCAACAAATCCCCTGGCTGCCCCAGCCCTGGTGTCATGCTGTGGCTCTGTGCTGGAGCTCTGCCGTTACACTGCCACGTATCGACGATGCTGACGGGTCACGCACAGAATTCAACTTCTTGGTAACATTTTGATAATTTCATGCACCTCGTGGAAAAAACACATTGAGGAAGATGAGCTTCATTTTGAAAGGAAAAAAGAGATGAGTTTTAGTACAAATTGTGTTTCATTAATCCACTAATGGATAACTCAGAGCTTGTCTCTGCAGAGCCATTTCTGACTGGCCAAAAAAAAAAAAAAAAAAAAAAAGACAGAAAAGGAAGCAATTGCACAATGATTCAGCTTGCAATTTAACATTCAAGAATCTAACAAATGCATTCAGTGAAAATCGAGCCTTATTAAGCCCTCCTGACTTTGACAAAGTGCTTTGGGTGCAGAGAGATGCCTCTGACATTAGACTTGAGGCACCGCTGTCTCTGATAATGAAGGAACAGCAACACCCAAAGATGTATACACACAAGGAACTTTTAAAATAGAAACTCTGTAACTTTCTATTTCAAAAAAGTCTTTGCCTTCGAAGTTTGTCTATGTAGCAGACTTGTTGAAATTTTCTTCCTAAACAAAATCCAAACGATAGAAAAGCAAAGTTTGCATTGAGAGAATATTTTATTGAGGAGTTTAATCAGCATTATGATCATGTTCTTGAGTCATTTACATATATACTGGATATAACACACAATGCTGAATGCACTGTAGTGAATAGTAAATTATTATGCTTGGATGTGTATATGACTTTATTAAAAAAAAACTACTCCTTAAACTCTAAGAATTTTTAAATTTAATATAATGGAATAGAGACATTTAGTTGTTTTTCAAATGGAGAAGAGATTTATTGTCACACAAACATACCCAAGTTTTAACTTTTGCTATTTTGCTCATCATTTTCTCAGTTTGGTTCTCTTCATTTGCATTTGAATGTGTTTTTCTGCCTCAGACCATTTCTATTATATATTTTACTTTTAGTAGCATGTAGTGATCACATAATGGCCCCACATTTTTAATGTTGAAGCATCCTCTTAATAATCTATGTAAGCATCCTTCCTCTTCTCTCCTCCCACAGCCTACCTGAAGGGGCCTGCTAACACATTTGGACAGAATCCTTTTGTCCTGTCACCCACACTCTGGTCCCAGCAGTGCGAGTGAGAAGATATACAGGACCATGACTGCCCACACGGTGCCCACTCAAACCATTCTCTGTAACTGGCCTAATGAAGGTGTTATGGAACACTGAGACACATGTTAACTTTATGGACCCTGTCACTCTACAAATCAAAATAAATGAATCCATAAGACATAGTTTTGACGGTGGGGGCATTTCTGATACAATTTGAGATTGTTAAGGAATCTCAGGGGCATTAAGTTTGAAAGTAAAATCATTAGATCCATCTAAACAAATGGGGCCGATATTGGGAGAATGCGTGTATGTATGCAGTTTGCCTTCCCCCTCCCCGTCCCTAAAATTGGAAACACACCACCAACAGGAAGTAACAACACTGTAGTCCCATATTCAAAGTCAGATTTTTACTCATATTGATGATTTTTAACATTTTGGAATATCACTTTATGCCTCCATCTGAAAGTTGTTATAATACCAGCATTCCAGGGCCGTGTTCACTGCAGTATTTTATAAAAGTAATATTTTTCTTAGTTATTTTAGGGGGGTGTAAAATGAAAAACATTATGGCAAGGATAATTTTTTAGTCTCCTTCCAAGTCAACAATCCGTATTTTTTTCCTGACTCTCACTGGCTGGATATTGTTTCACTGCAGGATTATCAGCCAGTAAATACCTCACAGGAGGTGAAAAATCTCCTTCAGAATTAATTCACGTTTGAGTTTTTACTTTGTTTCTCTCAATTTCCACCTTTTTCCTCATCTCTTTAGTAAGAAAATGAGATAACATCTTTTGAAAAGGGAACGCCTGAAGTCATTTCTCAGTCCTTGAAACGCTGAGTTAACTCATTTCTGAAACAGATCAATGCCCATCAACATTGCTGCTCCAGCCAGCGCCGTCATTCTTGGTGATAAAGGTGAAGAGAGGACACACATGGCCGGCTGCCCACCTAGAGAGAGGTGCGGGTTATCTTCATAGCATTCATTCCAAATGTACAGTGTATGTCATGGTTGTTTGGCCAGAAATGCAGTATATCTGTGCTTCCAATATCACTCAGGAAGTTGTCAACAAAATATGGTGTTTGAACTATGTCATAGAATCATAGCAAGAAGCTTCCAGTGCGCCCCAGAAGGATTTTGACATCTTCTTATCATTGTTTATCTTCACCTCTATAATGTGTTAAAAGAAAAATCTTAGCCAAAGTAAATTAAACAGAATTTAACTGAGTGAAGAACGATTCACCAGTTGGGCAGCCTCCCAAATCAGAGAAGGCTGAGAGACACTCCAGCACAGCCACATGGTAGCAGATTTATGGACAGAGAAAGGAAAGTGATATACCGAAAATAGAAATGAGGTACAGAAACAGTTGGATTGGTTACAGTTCAGTGTTTGCCTTATTTGAATGTGGTTTGAACAGCTGGCGCCCTTTGACGACCAAAACTCGGCAATTGGCACAAGAGTAGATTACAATCTGTTTACACCTCCCTTTAGATTATAGTTCACTATGTACAGAGAAACCTTTAGGCTGAACAGAAAATATGTATGGAGGCTGTTAGGCTAAACTTTATTTAGCAGATTCATAATGTTATTGATGCCTAGGACTTATTACAAACAAAAATTCACAAATTTTCTATATGTCATACCAAATTTTGGCCCTATACATCCTTTCCAGCCTCTTAAGTTCAAAATTGCCACAGATACTTTAATGTGATTGCATAACCAATGAATCATTTTTTTATTCATTCCAAGAAACACAAATGTTATCCATTTACACGTAGACGGGCAGGCTTGACTCTAGGCACTAGGAACTAGGGCATGTTAGCAGTGAGGTGCAGTAAGATGTTAAAAGAACCAAATGATAGAAATGTATAACAGGAACACTGAATGGGAAGCACAGAGTAAATAGTAACAGGAGATCTGAATGGGAAGCACAGAGTAAATCTGGGAGAATTCTACCCTTTCTAGAAATGTTAAAACTTATAAAATGTTACCCATTAGTGTCTCCATAGCACTTTTAGAAAATGCGTTCAATATTAGTTCCATGTCTTTTAAAAAGACTGTTTTGAAAAAATATAAATCATGTTATTCCATGGTAATGATGTTACTTTAATAAACTGATGACATGTATGTGTGCTAATACAATGGGTATTATTAGTGTATTAACATAACAACCAATTAAAGATGTAAAGTTTCCGAATCGAACTTCGGGACAGCATTAACACACGGCACCCACTCGAGAAGCATTGCAGACTACTTTTCTGTGGTCTCTGGGCAAATGATTCACTCTTCTGAAGCTATTTGGGCTAATATCTAGTATTCCTTTCCATATTCTATTAATACTAGAGCCATTTATGTTTATTCATTGGCTCCAACAAACACTATTTCAGCTAATGATGGCATTCAATGGAGTCAAGAAGCACGTAAACATCACAGTCAAAAGCTAATCTTGGATAGTTCCTCCATTCACAAAAGAATCTATCTAGCTCTGACATTTGAAGTGTACCATAATTATTGGAAGACAATGGAAGCCAACTCTTGACATAAGACACAATAAAAGTTGGTGATTTCAAAAAAGTTTCCCAATCTCTTCATCAATAGCTCATGCAGTCAGTGCAGTAAAACAAAATAGATGAGTTCTCAGCTAAGACTAAACTATAGAAGAGATGGATGAAACCTGTTTTATGACAAAATAAGTCATTTTTAAATTACCTTGTCACTTACATCGGGTTTATAGCTTCTCTTAATTTGCAACATGAATTATCATATTTTACTCTTCAAAATATTGAACAGAGAATCAATGCCAAGGCAATATTACCCTTAAAACACTACCATTTTAAAAAATATTCAGCTATTAGACTTGCCTCAAATAACCTTTCTAGCACGTTCATTTATAACTGAGAAAGTGTGTATAAGTCTTAAAGTGTTACAAAAGCTATAGGACTTGCTCTCAGCTAAAGAAACGACGGTTTAGGCATGCATGGGCAGTATTATCTCAGCAGCAACAACAAAAATGTAAACTTACAGAAATATTTTGCTAACAACTTAGGTAACCAAGCTTTTAAATGCAATATAAAGCAATCTTTGAAAGTGCTTCATGTGAGAAACAAAGTATTGAATAGTACAGCTAACGCTAAAAGTCATTAGAAGCCATTATATTGTAAACTATCATGAACAACAACTAAAAAATAACTCAGTGGACTGAGTCTCCACTTAGTTAATGAAGCACCTGTTTCTACATGTTCCATGAATATAACAATACCTACATTCAGTACCGCAAAGAGCATCAAAAACACTAAACCATTGACCCTCAGAGTCTCTCAAGTGGTAATGCCAATAATCTTCATTTACAGATATAGAAAATACCGCATAGAGGTAAAATGAATAAACACCGGCCATTTAGTCCAATGCATTTTCTTGTAGCTGTAGCCTCCACTTGTTTCTTGTTACAAAAAAACACTAGTCCCTCTAAATCACATAGTCTTTAGAACAGAGAAACTTCCAGAGTTAAAATGGCTGTGGGTCTTGTTTTCATGAATGCATTTCTCTAATGTTCATAACTGCCTTCAAGACCTTCCCCGCAGGCTTGTGGATTATTTTTAACAACATCCTTTCTGGATTTTTATTTTTTACTATATATTTTTAAAGTTTTTGACTTTATTATTATACAGAATAGCCTGGATATTAGGGTTTTTTTAAGAAGCTTCCTGGTTGATTCCATGTGTGACATTTGCAAACAATTATTCTGTACTACATTTTCTGTTAAAAAATGAAAACAGAAAAGTCTAAATTATTTAGATAACTGGGTTATTCTTTAAGTCACAAAGTAAGTTTTAGGTTTCACATAAATTAATGAACAGACATGTACTTTCCACAAGATGTCCACATAATCTCTTTGTAGTTAATACTCTAAACATTGTGAGGTAAGATCAATGCTCTTTGAAACTCGAATGTAAACACACTCTTTCTAGAGTTAACCAGTGTTATTTTTACATCTTGCTTCAACCTTTCCACACCTCCACCTGCCAACAACCCTCCCCTAAGCATTACTCCCTCCTGCTTCATTCCAGGTGGATGGCCGTTTAAGCTTTCGCTAGGTACAACTATCTTGATGTGTAACTCACAACCTAGCAAAGCAGCGGGTTTCAGGAGTGATAACACCAGTCATTAAAAGGTTACAATGTCGCAGTTCCTGCCCTCGCCTCTCCCTCCACACCTCCCTGCAAGCAGAGGGATCCAGCTCCGGCCTCGGCCAGCCCAGAGAGGGGCTCCCACATTGCAGGGGCGGGTGAAGGGCCCCTCAAGTGCGGCCAGAGTGGGCGCCAGCCAGGGCTGCCAGCACGCTGTCAACCTCTCACTAGCACAACAAGAAGGCCTTTGTCAGATGCCGGCCCCTCGGTTCTGGACTCTCCAGCCTCCAGAAATGTGAGTCAATAAATTTCTGTTCATTTTAAATTAACCAGTCTGGTATTCCACTATATATAGCAGCAAAAAAATGGACTAAAAAGCACTCTACAGTTTAATGAAATTAGCTTATTTTCTTTGCCATTTTTCTTCCCTTTCTTAGAAATGGAGATTACACAGGGATGCCATCTATATCAATACTCATCTAGAATTACAGTTCTTTCAGCCATTCAGTGTTTCAGTTACCTATTTCTACATTAAAATCTGCTCCCCAAATGAATGACTTAAACCAGCAGCTTATTAGTGTATTTCATCATTTTGTGGTTTGATTGACTTTATCATAGTTGTTGATTAGAAGCTCCCAAGTGGTTGCAAGTCAGATGGCAGTGGGACTAGAACCACCTGAAAGCTCATGTTCGGTGGCTTCTTCAGTCACTCAACGATCCTTCCCCCAACTGCCTCCACATGTGCTCTCAGTCTCCAAGGACATTGCTACTGGGCTTGGACTTTTCTTTTCTTTTTTTTTTTTTTTTTTCTTTTGACGGAGTCTTGCTCTGTCACCCAGGCCGGAGGGCAATGAGGTGATCTTGGCTCACTGCAACCTCCACCTCCTGGGTTCCAGTGATTCTCCTGTCTCAGCCTCCTGAGTAGCTGGAATTACAGGCAGCCACCATCATGCTTGGCTCATTTTTGTATTTTTGTAGAGATGGAGTTTCACCATGTTGGCCAGGCTGGTCTCGAACTCCTGACATCATGATCCATGGCTTGGACTTTTAATAGCTTGAGAATCCCAAAGTGGTCACACTTCTAACATGGCAGCTGACTTCTAAAAATCAGGAAACAGAAGCTTCGAGATCATTTAAGGGCTACACCCTGAACTAGCACAGTATTATTTTGGCTTTATTTCATTGGTCAAAGCAGTCATTGCACTTGCCCCTGTTAAAGGAGGAGGAGAGGTAGACTCCATTGCTTGATAGGGGTCACATTGTAGAAGAGCTTTTGGAAGACATTGTTGTGATCACACTTGGTTGGAAAACACAGTCTCCCACATTCAACAAACCTTTGATGAGTGCCCTTCATGCCCAGATACCAGGCTAATTCCTAATGATTAGAATGCAAGCAATCCATAGTCCCTGCAAGTTAATAATTGTAGCAGCTGAGTCACATACTACCTCCAACGCCTAGCCTTCCTCACAAGTACTGCTGTCAAGCTACTGCCTGATATTTACATCAACATTTCTTTGCACTATAGCCATGACTTTGTTTCTACCCCTGTAAAGTTGTACCTGGTTGACCTCACCCTCTGTTCTAACCTAAAAATCTCATTCTGAATATTGACCTCTTCAACTGTCATTATTCAATAAGCATACTATTCATATTTTATGTAAATTATTTTCTTTTTCAACATATATTTATTGAACATTTTCAATAGTGAAGGCATTAATAAAAATATATACATTAAATGGAACATGAACGATCACTTAACCCTTTGTCATACTACTAGATTCTCCCCAAAGCTAATATTAATTCATCAACACATGCCAAATACAGCTGTTCCAGTGAACTAAAACCTCTGTGAATGTGTTGTATGCCAGCCCATATTTCTACAGCTAGTTCACAAAGAAAGACTATGAAGCTTTCACAGGGGCCATATTTGCTATATCTGATCTATGAGAACCATATCCTATTAAAAAAAAAAATAGATCTAGTTTAATGACTTAATGCAAATACAAACAGGTCCCAATTGATTACTGTTTGCGATTTTAGGATCTTACATGATATTTGTTTTATAACATTTTATAATTTATTATCTTTTTGAGTATTAACACTTATTTTATTTGATCTTTGAAAGCACCCAAACCTGTGTAACAATTTAATTAATATACTCAACTGAGTGTAAATCATTGGCCTTCATGATCCAGAGTTCCATCACAATATTGCTTTGTCTTAAGTCATCCTCAATAGCAGCACTGATTACTGTACCGTAAGTACCCTGGTTACAAAGAGTTCCAATTGCTCTACAAATTAATAGACCAAAAAGGAATTATCTATGAGACGATTTCCTTCATATTTGAACCCAATATAAGGATCTAAAGGCTGTAATCTCTCACACAAAATCTCTTCAGATAAGACACCTGACTTTAGGTTTGGAAGCATATGATTTTCTAAAATATGAACACATAGATTTGGTTTCTGGTAGCTAAATTTTGTTTTTCCATTTTTATTTTTGCATCTGATAACCAGGAAAATAAATACATTTGGAAATTATAAATTATTTGGAGTAGATAAAATGAAAGTTATTTCTAAGTTCCGTATTATCAAAGATAGGCTAGTTTCATTCCTCTGCTGAATCAACTCATTCGTGGCAGAGTTATGCTGATTTGGGATCTGATACTTTATTTTGAGATTCCCTGGAAGCTGCCTAGGATGGGCTTTCTGGAAGCTCCTTGTTGTCAGGCTTTCCTGTTCATACCATATACTTCTCATCTGGAAAACCAGAATACTGCAGGCCTGGATATAATGATATCCCATTATCCATTCCATCTCTAAAATATATATCAAATATTAACTAATTAAATCAATTACATGGGTAACTTGCTTAAAGGTAGTGACCATATATTTTTTAAGAATGACCTGAGCCCACTGCAGACTATTAAGAATCCTGATGTCACCTGATAAATGTTACCAATCTACAATATTACAAGTATTCTTATACTTTATGGCATTCTGTGTTTAACCTACAGGGAAACTAAGTCAAAATATCGGAGATGTCATTCATTCCAACATTAAAATTAAAGGCTTTCCAGATTCTACTTGTAAGTCCTATCCACCAGACCATAAATTCTACTTTTAAAAATCATTAAATCCCCCTTTATTTCAAATGAGAAAAGTTCCTTTTAGACCTGGGGGTCTTAGGTTCAAGTGCCAAAAATGAAAGCATTTGTCATAAAACCACAAAAAGAACTTTGATTAAAGAACCCCTAATGAAGATCTGACATTTAATCTGCTCTTTTATTGGATAAGATCTTTAAATATTCTGTCTTTATGAATTCATTTGGAATAGTACTTGATCATAGGCACGTGACTCTACGCTGGTACTAAAAGAAGATAATTAAGCAGTATGTTCTACCAAGGACATCCCCACCCTACACCGTCCGTCATCCCGCTTGGAGAGTTAATAATTTCAGTCATGTTGCCGTGACATTGTAATGAGAATCTTTCATATCCGGCAGCGACTTTGTCAACTGGACCTGTTCTAGGGAAAAACACTGGCAGCTCTGTAGTAAAACTTTCCTCCGTTTGCTGTGCCCCTTCTGAGTCCTCCCGCCCCCACAGTAGTAAAGGAAAACGTTAACAGGACTTAGATGGCAGACAGGCTGCTGAGGACTGTCCCTCATACGCCAGTCGCCCTTGTCGACACACTACCAATGTACACTGAGATAAACAACATTGTACAAAGTACCAAAGGCAAACAGTATGCGCTATTTGTTAACACAGATAAACAGATATACCAAAATGATATACTAAGAAATAGAGCCACATTTTAAGAGGAAATTTAAAAATAGTCTTGTGAAACTGACTCATAGTTGAAGGTCTAAAAGCATCTTTTTCTCTTTGCTTTTTTTTTTCCTCGAGAAGTTTCCTGTTGGTTAAAATCTGTATAAAGCCAAAGACAGTTGAACAATTGAAATCTTCCCTACACTACATTCAAGTCTCATCCGAGGCCTCATCTCAACAAAAACACTGAAAGTAAAAAGAGGCTATCAGAATAACAATGAGAATTTGGTTTTCAGAATCCCAGTCAACCGGGGTGTGTGTGTGTGTGTGTGTGTGTGTGTGTGTGTGTGTGTGTGTGTG
>NC_045436.1:302538-316031 GCF_002776525.5 Piliocolobus tephrosceles | reverse complement strand
GAAGGAAGGAAGGAAGGAAGGAAGGAAGGAAAGAAGGAAGGAAGATCACCAGAAGCCTTGAAAAGTCACCTCTATTAATAAAGGCGACTACTCTCCTATGGAACACATTACATCATATACGGACACATCTTTCCTTTTTATGGAAGACATACTAGTGTTCCTACTTACTGACCGGATCCTAACACCTCTAAATTTTAAATGAAATTTTTTCCTATATTTAACCTGATATGTTGTTCCTTTTTGGATGGGTTTATAGTGGATATCCAGTTTTCTTATTTGTTACATAAATTCCTGATTTGTGTTCCAGAAATTTAGTTCCACCTTCCTTTTTTTTTTTTTTTTTCTGTGAAAATACTTTTCAGGATGATGGCAGTTTCATTGTTCCAAGGGGAAATGTGAATTTGAGTTCTGAAATTGTTTTTGAACACCAGGGTTTCTTTTTGTATTTTAACTGAGAAGTAAATAAAAATGTTCCACCTAAACACTTAGACATGATTTATTCTATAAGTTAACTCTTGACCATGGAATAAAGTCACCTTTAGAAAATGACGGGAAAAAAGATAGATGGGAAGGTGTTTATTCTCTGATATTTTTCCAGACCCCACAGAAGCAAGGAGAGGGGTAACCCATGCTTTTCTTTCCTAAAGCAATAGCCATTTCTCCCCCCCCCACAAAAAAACAACTGCTGCTGTCCCCGAACACCTTCACGCCCTGTTATTCTTTCTTTACTCCATTCTGCTCCTGCTCATTCCTCTAATGGTATCAGCTTTCCTATACCAGAGCACATGAGGATCCCTTTGGTTGTATCTTGTCAATACCGAATAGAATATAACAGTGATAAACCCTTACAGTTGTCTAATTCTTAAAGTTTCAAATGTTTCCCATGATTTCTCCACCGTGGCCTCATATATGTCGTTGCCATCCTCCTTCCTGTGGAACCGGAAAGACTGACTGTTTCTGTTCTGAATTTCAACCCTCAATGTAAGCAATGGGGAACAAAGCACCCTGTCCCTGAGGAAAAATAATAAAGAAAACATTTAACCTAGAAAACAATAAATATTTGTTTCAAAATGTTTTGTATCCAATCAAAGGGTGACTGAATACAAAATAAACCAAACCAAGAATTTTCATCTAAATTTAATGAAGTGGGAGACACCAGGAGTAACTAACCGTCAGTGGGCTTCAGAAACAGATCTCAACGTAAATCTCTGAAATTCCATTCAAGATCCTGATATGTAAGAACCGCAATCTAGCAAGGAAGCACAGGTAAGCAAACAAAACATCTAAAAGAAGGCTTTTACATTAAAAAAAAAAATCAGAAAATAGTACTTGACAAACTTCTAATAAAATTCAAAACTCTCATGAAAAATGGTAGGAGGAAATGCCACGTTAAATGCCCCGCTGTATTGTACTCAAACCTCCTGCAGGTGCACAGACACAGGGACGAGACAGGGTTGTAGTAAGCACACCTGCTGTGTCAGAGGAACTGTATAGATGAATCACATGAAATAGAATGGCTCCATTGTCACCGAGTAGAACCCATTGCTCAATAGCTCTGACCAATATTATTTTCTAGATATTAAACACAACATAAATATTTAAAATGTTTATGTTGGCCAGGCATGGTGGCTCATGCCTCCCACTTTGGGAGGCCCAGGCAGGCGGATCATGAGGTCAAGAGATTGAGACCAGCCTGGCCAACATGGTGAAACCCCGTCTCTACTAAAAATACAAAAATTACCTGGGCGTGGTGGTGCGCACCTGTAGTGCCAGCTACTCGGGAGGCTGAGGCAGGAGAATCGCTTGAACCTGGGAGGTGGAGGTTTCAATGAGCCGAAGTTGCACCACTGCACTCCAGCCTGGGCGATGGAGAAAGACTCCACCTAAAAAAAAAAAAAAAAAAAAAAAAAAAAATGTCTATGTTGAGGACCATGTTTCCATCCACAGAGCTAAGAGATTTGCCCTCAAATTACAAACTGTTTTGTAAAGTAGAACGGAAATGCCCCACGACTCTCCCTTCATTTATTTTATATTGTTCCTGTGGTCATTGTCTCTCTCTTCAATAAGTTTCTCATTCAAACAAAGTGAAAAATTCAGGTGATTATCTGAGTCAAAAAACAGATATTTTACCTAAGTTATCAGAGCTTTGCTGTGACTGTGTGGACTTGCTCTCTGTGCACTAAAGGCTCCCAAATCATTTACATTATTTTAGTCCTGGTCATATAAATTATTAGTTCTGCTTTAGAGATTAGGAAATTGATGCATTTCATTCTTGCATTTCACACATATCAAGGTGGTCACTTTACTAAATGTGGAAGACATAAAGATTAATGTGATTCAGTCTCTGACCAAAAGGCACTCACACAGATTAGCATATAGATTTCACTATAAAACCATAGAAACCACGGAACGTTCTATAATAAATCTATAACTAAGATCTAAGTGCACGCAGAAGCCTGGAGACGCCAGTCGGGGCCATAGTCGGATGAGAGGATCTATGCGCCAGCCCTTTCTAAATGTTACCAGTGCTGTGCTTGAGGTAAGAGAATTGATGGTCAAACTAGAAACCCTCTCATTTTCAGTAGCTACAAACACGACCATGAAGAAATGAGCTCTGGATAAATGACTCTAAACCTTGGGTCAAATAACAACAAAGATTTTCTTCTTGACCCAACTCTAGTCAGGCTCCTCTGAGCTACTTCTTCAACAAGGTCTCATCCTTGGGCCTTGTCCTTAAGAGCCAAGAGCCAGAAACCTGCTAAGTCGGTTTAGCCAGAACCTCCCGCCCTCAACAGAAGTTCTGATCAATGTCCTCACTCCCCCACCATGCCCAGGTAATATCTCAGCACTCTAGTGCCTCCAGGAATCTGAGTAAGTTCAGACAATCTCCTGTACTCCTGAGGTTTTCTGTTCATAATTTGGCACCTACTGACTCCCACCCTTGGCTGTAAATCCCCACTTGTCCCTGATACATTTGGAGCTGAGTCCAATTTCACTCCCTACTGTAAAACCCCAGGGCAGTGGTCTCTGTACCTATCAAGATAGTCCCCCTGAATAAACTTAGCCTTATTGTTTTGACAAATGTCATGAATGATTTTTTTTTTTCCGATAATAAGCTAGACTTCCTATGGTATAGTAGAAAATATATTTGATCATTGACATGGGTTCCCGGCATAGAGCTCCTAAAACCCTTGGAATTTCTGTAGAGATAGGAGTGTCTTTTGTTACTCATAATAAGCCATTTTCAACAATACTGAGTCTATGTTAAGGAGGTGACTGTTGCTGGGCCCCTAGATGGATTCAGGATAGGGGCTGGTTGCCAGAGGAACCAAGCAAGCAGTTAGAAGGTTGGAACTTTCAGCCGGACCTCCCCTACCTCTGAAAAGGGAAGGGGGGCTGGAGATTGAGTTCAATCACCAATGGTCAATAATTTGATCCATTATGCTATGTAATGAAACCTCCATCAAAATCCACAAACAATGGAATTTGGAGAAGCTCCAGGTTGAGGAGCCCATCAAGGTGCTGGAATGGCGGCACATCCAGGGAGTGTGTGGGAGCCCCAGGCACACACATACCACAGTCCCCTGCCCTGTGCATCTCTCGCATATGGCTATTCCTAAGCTACATTCTTTATAGTAAACCAATCATAGTAAGTAATGCTTTCTGTGAGTTCTATGAGTCATTCTAGTGAGTTTTGAAACCTGCACAAGGAGGTGTCAAGGGAACCTCCAAATTTATAGTCAGCCAGGCAAAAATGTGGGTAGCTTCAGTGACCCACTTGTGGCTGGGATCTGAAGTGGAGGCAGTGTTGGAACCAAGTGCCAGAATGGAATTGAATTCAACAGAACACTCAGTTGATGTTGGAGAACTGGAGAATCCATGCTGAAAAAGATACCACATCTTTGGTGTCAGGGGAAAAAAAACCTCTCAGCCACATGAACTTCAACAATTTTCCTGCCATTCCAGAGTCAGTTCTGCCTTTAGATATGAGAAATACTACTAACACCTAACGGCCTCATGCTGAACTGAGTAGCCATTCTCCCTCTGAGACTTAGCATGAGCCACATTGTACTGCAATTGTGTGTATTGGTCCATCTCCCTCACAGGAACCTGAATTCCCAGAAGGAAGGAATTAGGTGTTATTTGTATTTGTCATATGTTAGGCAATCAATCAATATTGGTTTAATAAAAGGAAGAAAAAATTCTAATAGAAGTTGTAATTAATGCCTTTGCTCTAAGGAGAAGCAAATATGATTTCCGTAACAGTAACCTGTCCTCCAAACTACAACGAAAACTGGGCTAGAGGATTTGGATTGACTGTAGTAGCAATTCTTTGCAGCTGGACAGAACCCACAAAGTTATATATAATATTTGAAACAATGCATATAATATTAATTAAATTTATAATACGGGGAAAGGATCAAATGCTGATGAGGATGAGGAGTAATTGGAATTCTCATAAATTGCTTGTAGGAATGCAAGATGGTACAACCACTTTGGAAAGTTTGTCAGTTTCTTATGCGGTTTAATGTATATTTCCTGTAAGACTTAGCAGTCACACTCCTGGATAGTTGCCCAAGAGGAATGAAAACATATGTAACATAAATACTTGCATGCAGATATTATGGTGGATTTATTCACAGTAGCCAAAAACTTGAGGAAAAGAAAAAAAAAATCAAAATTTCCATCAACTGGTGAATAAATTCTGGTACGTTTATACACCTGAATTCTACTAAGCAATGACAAGGAAACAATCACTGATGCAAACAACAACGAATGAATATTAGTCTGCATGAAAGAAACCAGGCTCAGACTGATTCCATTTAATGCCATTCTAGAGAAGGCAACACTAGGAACAGAAAGCAGATGAGGGGCTGCAGGGCTGGGTCTCAGGGGAGAGGATCGCCTGCCATGAGGGAGGGAGAACTGGGGGTGACGGGCACATTCTGCATCATGATTGCGGCGATCGTGAAGTACAATAAGGATCTGTTTTCCTCTTTCATTGTTAGGTTAGTAACTGAGAGTACTAAAACAAAAGACAGATTAACGACCGAAAGGCGTACACATTTATTTAATACAAGTTATACATAACGTGAAGACTTCAGAAGTGAAGGCCTAACAGAACAGAAAAACCTGTGTATTTTTATGCAAAATTTGGTGAAGAAGTGTATAGTAGAGAAATATGATTGGAGCCCCAAAGCCTTGATATAATAGTAATAAATTGGGGGAAATTGAGCAAGGCCTGTTTCTTCGGATCTAGTTGACATCTCTGTGTCTTGAAGGATAGAGATGTTCCTTTCCTAGGGCATAGGGAGGGCAGCCCTGAAGTGCAGCTTTCATGACCTACTTTAGAGGAAGGTCAGAGAGTTATTTTATGACCTGTTTCATGGGAGAGGAGCCAGGGGAAGGAGAGAGTGACCTTTCTGCATCTGCCGTTTCCTCAAATGCCAAAGTAACATATTTTGGAGTAGTATATCCAGAACCCCATCACCATATGTAAATTATACCTTAATCAACCCTGACTTTAAAATGTTACAATGTATTGTTTAGTCCTGTTGTTGATATAGGAGTTAAAAAGAAGTTACTTACACAGATAGTGAGGGCACAGAAGTACTTGGTAAAGGTTTTCCTTTTTCATGAAAAGGAGTCCCAAAGTCACCTTCTAAGAAACAGCAGCCTGTAAGACTGAGCGGCAGGCATAGACAAGCCAGCTGGAAGCTGGCACGCGTGAAGGTCAGCAGGAAAAAGCCACCAGGACTAGGCATGTTCAACACGGCGGCTCCATCTCCCTTTCCCTTTGCCAGCCACGTGTACGGGAAGGAGCAGACAAGATGGCACGGGTCAAGTGGAAAGTCCATTTGCATAATAAGATTCTGGTGGGGCGGCCAGCCTTCCCCGCATACCATGTAAACCTCACACCTGATATAACCAGTCTGTGGGCCTCACGTAAATTGGACACCATCTTCTCAAGTCTGTTGATAAAACCTGGCGCACTCTGCCACTGGCCGGTCTTTCACTTTCAGAAGCCCTTCTCTCTCTCACTGGGGAGACAGCTATTCTCCTTTCTCGTTTTTCTGCCTATTAAACCTCCACTCTGAAACTCCTCCATGAGTGTCTGTGTCCTAAATTTTCTTGGTGTGAGACAACGAACCCCAAGTATTTACACCAGACAATGTTGCCGCTTCATTATTAAATTGGAGAAATGTAAAACTTAAGCATTGTCCCGAATATTCTTTTTTTGCCTTTGTTATGTTTCCAGGACATGGAAGTACTCATTCCCTTCCCAACAGTAAGAATTTCCAATTTTTTCTGTTAACCTGAAATTTGAAATTAAAATATTCTTTTTACTTTATTTTCCTGTCTTAGTAAGAAGTCTACGGTAGAGGGTGGAAGCAATTAAAGTGAGTCCCCTTCACATTTTTGTTGCTTGATTATTTACTCTAGGAAATAAAACCAAAACATTCTATCTTTAGAGATGACATAATAATCAACCATGAGCCTTGATGTGTGGGTTATTCAGGCCAGCTTCCTTTCTCCAGAAGCAGGAATAGCAGAAGGAGCTCCCCAGCCCACCTTAGATGTTAATGCTCTTGCCCTGAGGCTCTGGCATGTACATAGCACCTGCAAAAAGCAGGGTAAACCTTTAGGAATTACAATTAATTTGATACAAATTCTGCAGGGTGTCTCCTCCAAAATCATAAAGAACCATTTCATTAGTTTAGAAACTGACAATTTCTTAACCAATATTGACAATGGAGACAAGAGGGAAACCTGTGTTAGAAACTAAACCAGTCCCAACCGTTATTTTGACTAAATAGGGGCATCAGCTTTTAAATACTATTAACTCTTAGGGCCTGTAAACCAGAGTAGAATGTATTCTAAAGAAGAAAGAGAGAAAAGGAGGAAGGGAGCAAGGAAGGAAGGAATCAAGGAAGGAAGGAAGGGAAAAAGAAAGAAAGAGAATAAAAGACAAAAAGAAAAGGAGAAAGAGAAAGATGAAAAGAAAGAAAAGAGAGAGAGAAAAGACAGGGAGAAAGGGAGTGAGGGAGGAAAAAATCCAGCAAAAAGGAAATGGTTTGCTCGAGTGGAAAAATATGGCCCCAGATTGTAAAGAATGACCTGAGAGAATTAATGCTGCTTTGAAAACCTGAACACAGCCTCGCCATATTTCAGAATTAATAGGGAAAAGAGAAACATGGATACCTGAAACCCTATAATAATTATGTGTCTTACGGTCATTTATGTCCTAGTCCCTGGCAGATTTTGTAAGAGTTGTTAGCAAGTTAAAAGAAGGTGATGGCCTTTCACCTGATTCTCTTCTTTGCCTACAGAATATAGATCAGGTATTTTCCTCAAAGGCAAAGTTCCTTCTTGACTGTGCTATTTCTGTCAACCACATACTGATAAAACATGGAGTCATCTGATTCTTCCCATCTGAATCCCAGCGTGCAGTCAGCTCCCAGCCCTCCTCTAGGGACGCCTCGCACAGCCACCCCAACACCCTCCTTGCAGTTCACCCAGGTAAACGCCACCCTCTCTCATTTGGCTTCTCTGCCTCAAGTGTTTTGTCTCACTCAGTCCATCTAACTTCCATTTCTAATGTAATTCTTCGTTACAAAAATAATGTGTGCAGGTCAGTCTTCTCCAGAGAAACCTCCAATGGCTCCTTCCTACTGCCGAAGATTAAAACCTGTTTAACAGGTCAAAAAATTATAACACTTCAAAATGCAACTCATGATCGCCAACATTTTGCCGCTATTCACCGAAATCAACCCTCTAGTTCAAACTAGCTTATTCTCTCAAGAACATGCTGTGTTGGTTACCTGACATGAACCTTTGGAAAGAGATTTTTGGTGAGAAAAATATGCTCAGAAAAAGTTGGCTGAACTTATTAAGGATGTCCTCCCTGAAACTTTTCAGTATGTGGGGACTTCCCATTCCTCAGTGCAAGGCTGCAGGTGCCTGTACTGGGCTAAGTCTGTCCAGCCCCACACTCAAAGCACTCTCTCTCTCCTCAACCGCGGCATCAGTCTGCACCGTTCTTTTAGAATTTAACATTTGTTGTGGCCCAATTTGAGTGTGTGTGTGTGTGTGTGTGTATACACATCAACATATGTAGAAATATGTAGGTTATTAAATATATATTTACATTATGTGTGAAGCAACGTCATTGTCAGTGGTAAATACCAGGGGTTTATCCTCTTGCGCTGAGAAAATTAAGGACACGAACACATGTGGGTGGGTTAAGGAGTGGAAAGTTCAATAGGCAGAAGAAAGGAGAGAGGAGAGCAGCTCCTTGTGAGAGAGGTGTCCTAAAGGCGGACGGTGTCAGACCACAGCAGATTTTATCGGCAGGCTTGAGGAGGTGGTGTCTGCTTTCCATAGGGCACATGGATTGGCTTGACTAGGTGTGACATTTACATAACAGGCGGGGAAGGCAGGTAGTCCCACCCTAATCTTGTTATTGAAATAGACTTTCCACTTGACCTTCACCACCTTGTCTGCTCCTTACTGTGCAGTGGCTCGCAAAAAGAGAAAATGGAGCCACCACCTTGAACATGCCTAGCCCAGGTAGTACATTACTATGGGCACAATTGCTGGCATTTACCCATGCAAGCTTTCAGCTTCCTTGTTTATGTCTGCAGCTTGATTTTACAGGCTGCTCTTTGTTAGAAAAATAATGATTTGGGGGCTGCTTTTCATTGAAAGGAAAACTTTACCGAGGACTTCTGTAGCCCTGTATCTAAGTAATTTCTTTTCATCTCCTATGTCATATGTACTTGTGATGCTGTGAAATATATATTTGGTATATAAAACAGAAGGATCTCTGCCTGACATACAACTCCTAATGTCCTTGGAATCTCTAAAGTGCTGTCTTTTTGCATGCTAATGTTGACTGAGAGCTTCAGGGTGGGGCTGGTCACCAAAAAGACCAAGGGAGGATTAGAGGGTTGAGACTTCCAGACCCAGCCCTCAACCTCCTGGGAGGGGAGAGGGGCTGAAGGTCAAGTCGAGCACCAGTGACCAATCGTTTAATCAGTCATGCCTATGTAATGAAGCCTCCATAAAACCAACCCCAGAAGGACAAGATTGGGGGCGTTTCCACACACCTGAACACAGAGAGGCTCCTAGAGGGTGGTGTCCAGAAAGGACACGGAAGCTCCTTGCTTCTTCCCCCGTACCCCAGCTTATACCTCTCTTCATCTGTGTCCCTTGCAATATCCGTTATAATAATCTGGTAAGTGTTTCCCTGAGTTCTGTGAGCCACTCCAGCAAATTAATTAAACCCAAAGAGGGGGTCATGAGAACCTTGAATTGAAGCCCATTGATCAGAAGTTCCAGAGGCCCAGACTGGAGACTGGTGTTGGGGTGGAGGGCAGTCTTGGGGACTGAGCCCCCAGCCTGTGGAATCTGATGCTGTCTCCAGGTAGACGGTGTTGGAACAGAATTGAAGGACACTCACCTGGTGTCCATGGCAGAACGGATTGCTTGCTTGCCAGTGGGAAAAAAATCCTCACACATTTGGGATCCCAGAATCTTCTGTCTTGATTGTTGATGTATGGTGTCACAGCACAGGAAACACAGTTTGAGAGGTTTTCCCAAACAATACTGAATATTTATTTGTACACTTAGATATGTCTGCATACATGATTATTGTATATTAATGTTATTAAATTTATTCCTATTTTTATATTCTAGTGTATTAGTCCATTCTCATGCTGCTTTGAAAACATACTCAATACTGTGTAATTTATAAGGGAAAGTGGCTTAATTGACTCACATGCCTGGGAAGGCCTCAGGAAACTTACACTGATGACTGAAGGGGAAGCAAGCATGTCCTTCTTCACAAAGGGGTAGGAGAGAGAAGTGCCAAACAAAGAGGGGAAAGTCCCTTAAGAAACCATCAGATCTCGTGAGAATTTACTCACTATCACGAGAACAGCAGCATGAGGGTAACTGCCCCATGATTCAATTACCTCCCACGGGGTCCCTCCCACCACACATGGGGATTATGGGATTTGGGTGGGGACAGAGCCAAACCATATCATCTAGATAACTTTATTAAATAGTAATCATTTATAATTAATATATCTAACTTATACAACATATATGATATATAATTGATAATTTTAGATTAATATATTGATAGATTATAAAATGTTTGCATAAGATATACATTCATTTTTATTTTACATTTATTTGTATGTATATGTACACAAATGCATATACACGCATATATTTCCTTTATCGACATAAATACATATATGCATATATTCACATATGTCAGACAGGTCATTGTTTCTCACTACTGGGCCATAGACTTGACGTCCAAATACTTACTTAGAGTATCAAGTGCAAGTTTTTTAAAAAGATGGTAGCAGCACAAGGAACAAAAGGAAAGAGTGTGGAAACAAAAGTGGAACTACTGGCAGCTGTCCAAGAGTGCAGATAACTTCCCACATCCTACCTGCTTGGCCTATCATTCCAATAATCCAAGATCCATGTGAGTCCATCAGGTCAAAGGAGCAAGACATGAGGAAGGACAGCAGAGGTGCTGACATCACATGCAAGTGACCTCTCTACCCCTAGTCAGGGAACAGGCAAATAGAAGAGTGTTTGGAGAGAATGAAAATCAAAGAACGTGACTGTCACAGAGTTAATATTTTTATATATAAGATTTATTTTTTAAAAAATTGAGAGAAAAGAAAAATGAATAAAGGGATGGAATTAAAAATTCTTGGAAAAACAAAAATTAATCTCACAACCCATTAAAGAAACTCAGATTACAGCAAATTTTGAAATGCCTCTCAAATTATTGAGAGCTTGTAGTTCAGTTATTTTTAGTAAATGTATTCAATATGGATTGTGTACAATGAAATACTCATTCTTGTGCTAGTAAAAGTGAATTTTGGTAAAATCATTCTTGGTAAGACTCTGTATAACTTTAGATGTAAAATTATTATTCCTACCTGGGCATGGTGGCTCGGGCATGGGGTGCACGCCTGTAATCCCAGCTACTTGGGAGACTGAGGTGGGAGAATCATTTGAACCCAAGAGGCCAAGGTTGCAGTGAGCCGAGATCACACCACTGCCCTCCAGCCTGCGACAGACTAAGAATCCATAAAAAAAAAAAAAAAACTATATCTATATATAGATATATATAGATATAGATAATTCCTTTTTGAAATCTTATCTAAACAAATTTAGGCCAGACATATTTAAAAGATGTCTTGACATTTTTCTCTAACAGTAAAATTGGAAAGCAAAGTAAACCTTGAAAAATAAGAGAAAAGTAATGTGAATTATGGTCTGTCGGGTGATGATATAAATACTGTGTAGCAATTTAAAAGGCTGGTTTCGATAAATAGTTAATAAAATGGCTTTTTTTACAATATCATGTTAAAGTGGAAAACACACAGATTGCACTTATATTATGATTCCAATTCTGTTTGAAGGTATTCATAATAAAATATTCTGAAGGAAATAGACTAAAATGTAAAGAATAGTAATCAATTTTTCCATATGTTTTATTTTATATTTTCCAACTGCTTTACAACTGAACATGCATTAATTTATTAATCCAAGGTAAAAGTGAAGACCTTTAAAAACCATGGTTCTGAAGAAATACTGGATCTCTGAAAAAAAAAAAAGGTTGCCATAGAAGTTATAAAATAGCTGATTACTAGAGAGGCCGCCATATGCAAATTCTTGTAAGCACTCTTGATGGCAGCTCCTGGGAATGAGATACTTTCTCTCTGATCTGGGATATTTGGTGAAGCAAAGCTGCTTCTGATTGGAACCAAGGAGGTTCACAAAACCAGCAGAAATTTAACCTTGAATATTCTTTCCTATCCTGCCCCTTGCGAAAAAGAAATTGGAGTTCCAAACAGAAGCCAGCAAGATTGGCAGAGCTCTCCGTAAATAAGTTTTACCTAAAGTTAACAGAGATATGAAAGGATGTCCTTGTAAGTTAAAAGAATCTGGTTTAATTATTAGGGAATATTTCAATGGAATCTGTGCATAGGATTTGTTTTGACATAGGAATTATTATGTTAAAAGTTTATCTAAAAGGAAAAGAACTGGTATGAAGCTATTTATTTAAATTTTGCTCTTTATATATTTTCAGTATGCAGTGCAATTGCTGCCACCACCAGCTGTGTGGCCTTGACAAGAGCCTTCATCTGCGTTTTGATTTCCTCCAAGGTGGTAGAGACCTCAGTCCTCCAGAGGCCACCTGGTTGCGCTTGCTTCTGCTGCTGCCACCGCTAGATCTTTGACCATGGAAGGTAAATGAACCTCTCAAGGCCTAGGTTTCTTATCTGTAAAGCAGCGATAATAATAATCTAACAACCTCATCAGCTTACAAGTATCAGTTCATACACACACATACACACACACACAAGCCACATCATACAAATATGACACTGACAATAGAACCTTTAGTGCTGTACGTGTTAACTATATTGTTTCCACCTTTAAAATGAGAAGCTTAGACAGAATCTGAGAGCTCCCTTTCAGTTTTAAATTGTTTATTCTTATTTTAAATTTTGTTTCTCAGACCTCTCAGGGAGGACTACAGTTTTTAAACTGGGGGAATTTTAATTACTGATTGGGGTTATCATATTTAGATGGTTTGATAAAGAATTAAACTTGCAGTTCTAATTAAGAATTTGAGAAGATACCCTGTTTCTACTGGTAAAGAGATGAAAACTTAGACCCTGAACAAAGGATGCCTTCGTGTATGAACCAAACAAGAACCAAAGCAGCACAGCTCACCTCGGGGCCACTGACCCAAACCAAGCGAAAGAGACCTGCCTGCAATAATTGACCTCACCGACTGGCCCTGCGAACCTCAAGTTTTGAAAGTACTCTTATTCTGAAAGTGGCCTGTTGGGCAAAACAGAAGATTGGCCTCAGTCTCCATGGGAATATTATCTTTATTGTGCCATCACACCTCAAAGAAATGAGTTTAGTTCCATAAAGCTATATAACTAAAGAAATCCATTTTCTGGCTCGCCAGTAAGATAAATGGCTGATTGGCACATGTAAGGTATCACCTATACCTTTCGCCACCATCACTCTCGTGACAAAATATCTTCGAAGTGGTTAATTTGCTAGTTAGATATTTAGTTTGATTAACTGTTATAAATGAGTTAAAAGCACACTCCAGTTCACCTTTTTCATACATTATTTTTCCTCCAACCCTATTGCTATACATTATGAGACATGCTGGCTGGATTCATTCTCTTTTGCTAAATAGGACTGACCAAAATTTACTAGATCCTGAAACAAGAAGAAAATAGAATATTTTAGAAGAATTGAAGCAAATCAAATATTTGCTCTGGCAAAGGAAAAACTTTTTACTCAAAACTTTGTACTAACTTCAAAGCATGTGATGTTTCTTCAGTGTCTTTGCTTCCTTCTCCTTCCCTACCCTCTCCCTCTTCCCACCTCCCCTCACTGTACAGACACACACACCCACACACACACAC
>NC_045436.1:252408-297538 GCF_002776525.5 Piliocolobus tephrosceles | reverse complement strand
CACACACACACACGGCAATAAAAGGACACAGAAAATAAAAATGAAGGTTCAAAATGTGTAATCTCAACACTAACAATATGTGTCATTCCAGAGAAAGGCAGGTGTTGGGACAGAGACACTGCTGATGCTTTTCAAACTTGAGTCTGCGTCATCATAGGGGAATCTGGGAAAAAATGCTTCCCACCACCAAAGAGAAGGCCAGGAAACAACCAGCCTCTCCGTGGACTCGGTGGGTTCCAGCTGCATTCTTAGAGTCTTTTTCCCTCCATGCGCAGAAACATTTTGTAAAGAATAAGCATGAATGGCGACAACGCCAGGGGTTGGTAGTTCCTCCTGTTATTTGCCTCTTCTTTTTGCTATCAGTTTAAGATGGGAAAGCCTATTACATTTTTTACAAAATATCAGTAGCAAAAATAATAAAAAAAAAAAAGCTGAAAAAGAAACAGAATTCTCTCCAGCCTCTCAGAAGGGCTGCAGTGACTGGCGTGGTAAATGATGGGAAAGGTCCACATTGTGGCTCAGCAGCTCCAAGAACAAAGCCATGGACAGTTTTTCACATGAGAAAGCTCAGGGAATGTGGGCAGATTATATAGCACAAAACATGCCATGGCCTCAACAGTGTTTTTCAGCCCTGAAACAAGTAACAGGACAGCAGGGTTGTTGGACAGCTTAGTCTAATCTTGATTCTAAAGCATGTAATATGATCACAGGCCCCATGACGTCTCAGTCAGTGTCAGGCCACACGTACAACAGTGTCTCGTACGATTATAGTACCGTATTTTTGTTGTGCCTTTTCTGTGTTTAGATACGTAAATACTTATTATTGTGTTACAGCTGCCTACAGCACTCAGTACAGTAACCTGCTGTTTGTAGCTTTGGAGCGACAGACTATGCCACAGCTCAGGTGTGGAAGAGGCTCTGCCATCCTGGTCTATGCAAGGACACCCTATGATGTTTGCCCAGTGATGAAATCTCCTGAGAACACAGTTCTCAGAACAAATCCTGGCCATTAAGCTACACATGACTCTATGTAAGCTGCAGCGTGAGATTGGCATGGCTCTACCAACGATTAACTATTCTTCAATGGAGAGCAACATTCCAAGAATTAAACTGTAAAAGCCCTTCTAATAACAAGTGCTCTGTATTTCTAGGACAATTCTGTCTCTGCCTCTGAGAAATGGCTACTTTACAGACTCCCATAACAAATTTCAAAGGTGAAAGGCGCAGATGGCCATGAGCACAGTCAGGATCCATTTATATCAATTAGGAAGTGGGATTAGCAGCCAAGTGAAACTGGATACAAATGAAAGGATTAGATGCAGTGCACTAGAATTCTCCTCTCAGACCCGTGGACCAGGAAAAATCCCTCTGCACTGTGTAAATATGTGAGAAAATGGGAAGAACAAAAAGAGTCCCCTCGGAATCCCGTGCATGAAGCCAGCTGCTGGGTAGCCAGACCCCGGAGCTTACTGTGGACGAGCACTCCATCCCCAGGTGAAGAAAGAGGTCGCACTGCATAAGGAGACGCTGTGGATTAGACTTCAGAGGAAATTCTTTCTCAAAGGTGCACATACATAAAAGCACAAAAATCACAGAGAATATATAGGCTCAAGAGAGAAGTCCTGAGGGTCCATTTTAGGGAGAATTTATCGAGTCGAGGAAGAGACAGAATAGGATTAAACAGGGGGAACAAAATGTGTTTAAATGATACAGAGAGAAGAAAAATCAGCCAAGGGAGAAGTCAAGGAGAAAAATAAGGCAAGTAGCACAGCACCGTGATGATGGCAATGCTGAAATGGGAGGAGGCTGTGAGGGCGGCCCACACATGCCAGATGCTAACGAAAGCAGGAGTGAGGTGGGGCGAAGCACAAGGAGATGGCTGAGAAGATGATGTGACTCTTGGAGAATGTGGTGACTCTGACAGCTGAGGTGTGTGATGCCCAGAAAGCTGTGCAGCTGCTCGTTCTAATTGTACGTTTATGAGAAAAAAGAAACCAAAAAATTAATCCGGAACTTACTTAAGGGAACACAATATGGTAGAATCAGCCAAAAACCAAGTATAGGAGAGTAAGTTGTAGTGGTGGACTTGAAGTAGTAAGAAAAGTTTGGATTATCATCTGTTTACTAAAGCAGAAAAGGCGTGTAACAATAGTGTTTAAATATCAACAAAAAATCCGTGGAAAAATATATCAGTGCTAGTGTTGGGACACAGTCAGAAAAATAGGGTCACCTCAGATGTGTGAATAGGCACAGCAAAATCCAGCTCAGAACTTCTGCCACCTCATAAAGTGCTTTTCAATTGCAGAGGTCAAAGTGCTTCTTATATTTAGTACAACATGTGTGTGCATATGTGTGAGCATAATTTTATATGTGTTACATATATATAATATCTTATGTTCTATTCCTATGAAATAGAAGAAAGATATAAAAACAAAGACATTCAAAGACTTAATTAACCAAGGATTCACGAATGACATTTCCTGGGGGGGTTCTGGAGCGTGGAGATTAGGAAGAGAAGTGACATGTAACAGGACACAAGGGATTACGAAAGGCAGATAATATGAGGGAAAGTCATGAGGGAGCTGGATTTATTACCCCGAATTAGAAAAGAATGCAGAGTCTCAAAGTGTCCGTAAAGGAAAAGCTCCTCCCGTGGCAACTGTGGTTTTCCAGGCAGGGTGGGGAAGCCCTGGCCCTGGCCCTTCACTCCCCCCCTCCCCACCTGGTGGGCTCTTGAAGACATTCCTACTTCCCCTTTCCCCTTCCCTTAAGGGACCCCAAGGGGTGAGGGGAAGGTTGGACCTGTACTCTGTACGTACAAGCAGCCACCTCTCTCTGTCTCTCTCTCTCCCCCCATTTTTAGCACACACTTTGTTCAGTCTCCTGACCCACCACCACCAGTCACAGGCATGGTGTAGCCTCATAGATGAACTAGATCCATCCCCACTAAATTCTGCATTGTGCTCTCTGTGACAATCAGTGTAATAATGTGCTTATATTCGTAGAAGTTTTATACTCATGACAAATAAGATATTAATAGGAATAACTTCTGAAATCTGTGGTTGCACATCACAGATTACATCTGCCTTTCCCCGTTGTTAGTTACGTCTCATGACCTTTCCACGGTTTCAATGAGCATTTGTGTTGGTGTTAGCTTCCGTGTTGGAACAGAATCGGCTGCTCCCTTACAGTGACCGAAGCCAGACATGTCTGTTTGAATCCATCTCTGCTGCTGTTTAGCTCTATGGCCTTCAGCAAGTTATTTAACCTCTAAATTCTTAACCAGATTTCTTACTCGATTGTAGCTCATGTAGTTGTAGCAAGAATTAAATGAGCTAATCCGAGGGCACGGCTGTGTCTCCCACCGAGTGTGTCTGTGAGTTGTGTGTGTGTCATGACAGTTAGCTGCATACGTTCTCCTCATTTTCCGTGACTGTCTCCTAAATCGTGCAGTGACAGCCAGTCTGGGATTCCTGTGGGATTTTCAGCAGTGTCTCCCTGGTGAACGATAAACTTCAGCAGTTAGGTGAAGCGCTTGCTAAGGTAAGATGGAAGCTTGACATGAAAAAAAGTTTTGCAAACATCCCCGTAGTGGAAAAATAAGACCAGGAAAGAAGCTGCTAATTAGCCAGAGAGGCAGTGATGTATCGTGGCTGCCGAAGCGAAGGAGTGAAGTCGGAACTATTTTTGCTGTAGAGATCGCCAGCCTTCAGGAAGGGCCATGTTGCCCAGTAATTTAATCTGAGAGATATAAATCATGACGAAAAGCTCCCTGCATTAGTAATGGAGAGAAACACCTACATTCTAGCAAGGTTTTCCTGACAAAAGACAGGTTTTCATACATCTGAGATCAGGAAAAATAATTATCAATCAAAGACAAGCCCCTGGATCCTCGTTTGAAGTAAAATTGGAGGTCAGCGAAGGCCGAGAAAAAAAGAGAGGACTGGATTGTCTCTGCAATTTAAGGAGCTCATGACTAGAGATGCTGTTTTACAAAGTTTCAGCTGTATGTGGTTTTGAAACATTAATGATTTAATGCCTGCCAGACAGAGGAAGAGGGATGTCAAAAACCAAAAACAGGTATGGCTGTGTCATCGGCACGAAAATGGAGGCTGACATCATAACGATGAAAAATCACCCCAGGGCCAAAGTGTGCGAACTGAAATAACGGCCAGACACAAAGCTCACGGTGCTTCGGAAGAACACAACTGGAAATTGATGAAAGCAGAGTAATCTGTACTCTCCGCTTCCCAGAGAATTGGGAGTTCACAGAGAACAAAGTCAGTGGCCCTAGCAGAACCCTTTGCCATGCAAATAAACTGGAACGCTCATCCGAATGCACTCTCTAAATCAAGATTACCTGTACTTCCTCTGTGCTGCAGCCTATAGGGCTGTAGAAGCTTAATCATATTTATTACCCAACCAATGAACATATGGGCTATTGGATCAGAAATTAAATTTTGGCCCCAACTCACCATTCCTGCAACATCATGCGAGACCACTGAAGCCTTGGGAACCTGGAGAGCCCAATATGCATTCAGTGACTGGTCTCTGAGCATTTGTTTTGCCCAGACAACTGAGTAATGGAGGAACAAAAAGCTTAAATTGTTAGCAACTACCAGACTATAAAATTCTTACTAGGCCGGGCGTGGTGGCTCAAGCCTGTAATCCCAGCACTTTGGGAGGCCGAGACGGCGGATCACGAGGTCAGGAGATCGAGACCATCCTGGCTAACACGGTGAAACTCCGTCTCTACTAAAAATACAAAAACTAGCCGGGTGAGGTGGCAGGCGCCTGTAGTCCCAGCTACTCGGGAGGCTGAGGCAGGAGAATGGCATAAACCCGGGAGGCGGAGCTTGCAGTGAGCTGAGATCCGGCCACTGCACTCCAGCCCGGGCGACAGAGCAAGACTCCGCCTCAAAAAAAACAAAAAAAAAAAAAAAAAAAAATTCTTACTAAACAATCACTTCCTTGAAAGCTCAGACCATTTTTTATTAAATTTTTTATTAAATTTTTGCAATTAGTAGAATTTGTCCACCTGGTGGTTTCTGAATTAAGATTAAATAGGGACCTCAAAAAAGCTGGGGAACAAGCGAGAGAACAGAAAATTAAATGGGGAATGAAGGAAAGAAAGGAGAAAATGAGAAAGGAAATAGGGAGGGGAGAAAGGTAAAAAATAAGTGGCATGCCAATCATTAACTCTAAACTCCAGACGGAGAGATATAACAAACCAGGTAGGCAGGTCGAATTAGAGCAATGTTTGCTGGCCACTCTAACCAACAACCCAAAATCTCAGTGACTTAAAATAAAACTTACATCTTTCTCATGCAAAGTCATTGTCCCTTCAGTGGCCCTACTTAATGGGTCTCCTCCGAGTGGTAACTCAGAGACAGGAGCTGCTTCTGTACCGTAACTCTCCCACCTGGAACACGTGGGTTCCTGGATTCCCACAGGAGGGAAGAGGAGAGTCATGTTTTATGGTCAACTCTGCAAGTGGCTGACATTCACCTCCACAGCACTGGTCAGAACATGGTCATAGGCTCCCAATATCACCCATAAGGGAGTCTGGGAAATGTAGTCTTTTCAGGTTTCCAAGAAGCCACTCGAAGAGGAAAACAAGGAGTTAAATTCTGCACAAATCAATCGAAATTGACCACACTTGTCACACAGAAGCACACAGTCTGTGTGAGCAGAAGGAGAGTCTCCGTGAAAACAAGGACTCCAGCAGGAGGAAGAAACGCATCTTCGGCAGAGGGTACTTTATGAGCAGAAATCTGGAGGTGATTTGTGCAGGTGGAGCTGATGGACAAAAATGAGTTTCATCTGCCTGGAGCAGAGTTTTTCAGGAGCTGAAAAGAGTGATAGAAGACCAGGTAAGTCAATTAGACAGATTGGAGAGGTTGTTTTATGCCAACCAAGGAGATTTTTGTGGCAGGCCCAGTCTCACTAACAGCTGAACAGGCAGCCTCCGTAACAACTGTCTCAGCACTGACTGATGGTTAAGCCGCATAGTAAAAGCTGAGAGAGCCAGTGTCCTTATACAAAGGCTGGAATGTAACAAAAGCCCACCAAGAGTTTTACCCAGGCCTTTCCTGGGCTTTGAAGCACGACAAGATAATGAAGGAATTCTTAACAGGACCTGTTTAGAATCAAACACCTTTTCACAGGGGGACTGAAGAAACTCCCCAGACCTCCACAAAAATGTTGTCTTGGGGTCTAAAGGAACTCCCCAAACCTCCATGATTTAGCAGGAGACAGGATACATGTAATCACCCCGGTACCTGGACTCATCCAGATTAAGTCAATTTACTGAGGCTCCAGAGGAAGGGCTTCAAAACTCAGACCTTATAGATTACAGTAAGTTAACCACTTAGGTCTTTACATGAAGGCACATGCACACACAGACATAGAGCTTACAAGGTATAGAAGCTCTGTAAACCTTGCAATTTTCGGTTAGTCTGGCAGTATTTTCCAGGCCTTCTCCCTGTACCTAGTTACAGAAATAAGCTCTCTTCTTTCTCAGTTTATCTGCATCTCATTATTAGGCCACGAGGATAAGCAGCCCGGCTCTCAGTGTGGTCTGGGAACAAACAGACTTATCCCTGTAGGTAATAAAATGCCTTTGTCCATAGCTCCTGGCTATGAGCAGTGAATGAAGCCAAAGGTCTGCATGACCCACTGAAGAGGAGAAACTACTGGCAACAGCAAGCCAGGCAGGCTGCTCTCCAGGTGTTGGATACCAGTCTTGGCCTCAATCCTTAATTATCTGTGTGAATTGGACAAGCCCATCAATTCCTTTGTGTCTCAGTTGATTAATCTATAAAATGAGAAGAATAATGTGTAATGTGTAGAAAAGCTCTGTTGATCAATGTTTAAAATATGTGAGAGAAACACCAGAAGCGACACCAAAGCGTGCAGTCATGGAAGGACAGAAATCAGTGAGGAACAAGGGTGGAGGGTGGGACCATGGAGATGGAAACAGCAGTGGAATAAGGGGTGGAGGGTGGGGCCATGGAGATGGAAACACCAGTGGGGCACTAGGGATACAGTCACATGATTTGGAAATGCAAAGACGTGGAAGGCAGAGCACAGAAAGAAATCACAAGCAGCCCCAGTTTCTGAGTCCAGGTAACTGAAAGAACGATGGTATAACTGAATAAAAGAAAGTAGTGGGGTGGGGACTCACTTGATGGGGAAGACAAAGAGTTCAACTTTGCACGAATCAATCTGAACTGAAGGCAAGAAACCAAATGTCCTCTGGGGAGTAAGAGATACCCAACCAAAGCTCAGGAAGTGACTGTCATTTAAGCTCAGCTTCCCACCAATTCACATAGAAAGAGTGAAATCCATACGTGAAGTAAGCGTTACAATCACTTTCAGAATTTTTTATTAATATATATTTAAATTAACTGCAAGTAATATTTTTAGTATCTGAATTCATTTATCCCCTTCTTTTTTAAATACACAGGAGTTAAACATCTCAACGAATATCAGCATTGGAAGAAAAAACTTTACAATGGAAAGGAACGGCATGTTCCAAATCTACTTGAGTAGAAGAAAATCAAAATTCTCCTCAGGCCTTTCCTCCAGCAAAACATTCCTGTTGACAAAACGAGCTGGAACGTGTGGGGCTGGGTTCCTGCTCCAATCCTTCCAGCTTTACAGAAAGAACCCCAGGAGACGGCTCACTTCCCCGCGCCGCCAGCCTGCCTTGGATGTTTTCCACTCTGGTTGGGTTCAGGCCGGCGGTTTCTCCACATTCTTTAGCTCTCTGTTTTCTTACCAACGTACTCCAGGGCTGGTTGAGAAAGGGGAGAGGGGAGCCTCATGACCCCCATTGGGTCCCCTGGGCAGGGCACACGCCCCTCTATTGTAGGGTCACTGGTTCCTGGGAATTCCAGCCAATGACAGAACTAGGTGGTCTTAATTGCATTTGAAAATAAGACTAAAGAGAACAGAAAGAACAAGTAAGACAAGGTAAATGAAATGCAAAAAAAAAAAAAAAAAAAAAAAGAAAAAGAAATTTCACAGGATTTTGCAACCTTTTGTTAAGCATTCAAATTCTAAAACACTCAACCAAACAAAGCTTCACAGCTATTTGTGCCTCAGGCTTATTTCCTAATTCAAAGCCGTAATGGGATCAGGTTAGTAAGAGTCTACAATGGAAAACTAAAGCACAGTGCAAATTGATCTCTCACACTCTCGCTAATTTATCTTCTAAGACATTTGCAAAAACTCTCACTGACTCCAAATATTGTCTGTATGGGTGCTTGGTATCAAACTGTGAAATGGCTCTGTGAGTACAAAATGCAACTATTAACCTGAAAGCAACCTGGCCCATCTGCATGAAGCACTAACACAGTGCCCGGTAGAATTCAGGCACACTCCTCTATCTTATAAACAAGGTATGGAAAAGAACAGCTTGCCCTAGAAAAAGCAGACATTCAAACGGGAGGCTCACTCAGCCTTTCGGCTTCCTCTGCCTGCGGCATCTTGGAGACGCACATGCCCAGAAGGAGTGTTGGGCTGGATCGTGGCTTGCTGGGCTGAATGCTGGAGGATTTGAAGCAGGCCCAGCTAGGAGGGAGAATTAGGGGCAGTAGGACTATTCATGCTGGTCTGAATCCAATCAGGCCTCACTGAGTCACAGCTAAAGAAATGATTCAAAGACCAGCACCAACTCCAAAGACAGGGGTGTTGCTGCAAGCGACAGGTGAGCCCCTGGCTGAACGCCAGAGCGAAGCCGGAACATAGCCGGGCAAGTCTGAGACAGAGTGGAGACTATCCTGAGCTGCAGTTGAGAGCATCACTGGGTTTCCCTGGCTTGTCTTCATTGTTCAGAGGGCACAAAGGTGCAGGATCAGGGCAGACAAGTAGGGAACCTTTGTCTGCAGCAGAAAGTCTTTCCTCAACCCCCATCACTCTGCCTCCCCAAATCGCTCAAAGCTCATTTCATCTAAGATGCTGCTGTTTCAATAAAAGGGTTACCAGAAACTCACCAAATGGCTGATCCCTGTAACGTGTTACATTCCATGAGAACCTAGGCACACAGAACGTCACGACTTGAAAACATGAAGCGTTTGGACTCAAGGTTGGCACACTTTTTCTATAAAGGATCAGATTGGAAATGTTTTAGGCTTCATGAGCCAAGAGACAAAATCGAAGCTGTTATGTAGATGCTAATAAAAGAAGAGATAAATTTCCACAACGTTTTTCTTGATAAAATTCAAACTATAATCATTTAGTTTTTGTTTGCTTTGATAATACAGGTCCACAAAAGAGAAAAAATGGAATTCTTTGAGGAGGAGATAACATTTTGCTTATTGGAAGTTCAAAGTTACTTCTTTAGAACCAAATAAATCCCAAATGTACATCCATAAAAACCATTCTCAGCCTGTTTTGCCACACATAAGCAGGAGGGGCTGGATCTGGCCTGGGGGCTACAATTTGAGATCTCTGGATTTAGACTAATCTGCCTATTATACATACAAGGCATCTGAATCTCAGAGACTTAAGGATTGCTTGAAATCACAGGTCTTGTGGAAACACGGCAAGCCCCTCACCCCACCTGGATGATGGTGTGTCCTGACCTCAGGACAAGTCTGTCTGCGTTCAAGTTTCAGATTGTCTGTGCTGGCTCATTTTATGTGATCATTTGCCTAGGCCATGGCACCCAGATACGTGGCCAAACACTATTCTAGTCACATATTATTATATATTCCATTTCTGTGAGGGTGTTCTGGAATATGGTTAATACTTCAGTCGGTGGACTTTGAGTAAAGCTGATTGCCTTCTGTAATGTGGGTGGGCCTCATCCAATCAGTTGAAGGCCTGAATAGAACAAAAACTGACCTCCCGCCATCTCAAGGGAATGCTGCCAGCAGGTGACCTTCCAAAGTGCAACATGGGCCCTTCCCTGGGTCTCCAGCCTGCTGGTCTATCCTACAGATTCTGGTCTTGCAGTCTCCATAATCATGTGAACTTGTTCCTTCAAAGAAATCTCTCTCTGTCTCACCCTCCTACACACACACGTTTCTCTGGTGAATCCCAAGCAATACACTGACTCAGGTAATCATCTTATGGGAAATGCTATGAAAAAAAGAACCTAAACACACATACAAGCTTATGTTAATCGTGGGACGATTGTGTGAAGAAGCAAATGCAACTATTATAATTCATAGCATTGAAGGTAATTTATTTACATTCATTAACTGCCTACAAGATAAGTACTGCAAATATAATAGCAAATAAGCCTGACCCAGCCCTGCCCTCTCATTGCTTATATTCTAATAGAAAAGTAAAACAGGACAAACAGAAAAAAAAAAAAGTGCTGAATAGACAAATGATAAATAAAAACCGACGAAAGCGCTATGTAAAAACGAAAACGGGGCTGACGGAGAGGGGCAGGAAAGGCCTCTCTGATGGTCAGGTCTAAACAGCGAGGACTTCCCTGAAACTTCAGGAAGGGGCAAAATTGAAGCTGAGGAAACAGCACAAACAGCCCTGAAATGAAAAACGGTTTGGACACTTCACAGACCTGGAAGATCAGTAGGTGGGGTCGTGCGATATGAGACGAAGCGTTAAGCATATTGGGAATTTGGCTCCAGAGATGACCGTAGGGGGGGGAGTACAGTACTGAGACCCCAACTCCTGCCCTTTGTCTCCACTCACCAATGGCAGATTCCCCCTGAAGATGGGCTGGGAGAGAAACGTCCTGTTCAGATGGACCCTAAGTGAAGAGGCTCATGGGGAAAAGCCTCCTGCCATTGCACACCAGCTGCAAGCAGAGCCTTCCCAAGCTACGTCCAGGCCTTCTGCCTGCTATCTACTGGGTGAATCAATCCACAGAGAAACACTTACCAAATGTCAGCTGGACTGCAACAGGAAATTATACTAGGTTTTAAAAAATTACAACGAATTCGACTGTTTGTCGTCAGCTTGGCTTGGCCTCTACAGAGGAGGTGCCTGGCATACGAGGCTCAACAAATCATATGGAAAGTTATCTGGTGCAAATACCCGGGGTTCGTTGTCTTGCGCAGCGAAGATTTAGAACACAGACACACAGGAGGAGTTTAGGAGCAGAGGTTTACTAGGCAGAAGAAAGAGAAAGGAGAGTAGTCTCTCTAGGGAGAGAGAAATAGCGTTTCCCAAAGGGAAGACCAGGGGGCAAGGAGTGTGCAGGATTTTTTAGGCAGGCTTGAGGAGGCGGTGTCTGATTTGTGTAGAGCTAACACAGGTTTACACAGCATGTAAGGCTGGCCACCCCGCCGAATCTTATTATGCAAATGGACTTTCCACTTGACCGGTGCCATCTTGTCTGCTCCTTCCCGTACACGTGGCTGGCAAAGGGCAGGGGAGATGGAGCCGCCGTGTTGAACATGCCTAGTCCCGGTAGCTTTTTCCTGCTGACCTTCACCCCTGCCAGCTTCCAGCTGCCTTGTCTATGTCTGCAGCTCCATTTTACAGGGTGATCTTTGTTAGAAAATGATTTTCGGGCTGCTTCTCATTAAAAAGGAAAACCCACTGAGGATTCCCATACCCTCACTATCTGTCTAAGCAGTTTCTTCTTAATGCCTCTGTCTTTAAGAGAGATACTATGAAGCTTAGTGTTACTAGAGTTTGTGAAATAACAAAGAGATAAAGGTTTTTGTGTGTATTGGTGTGAAGATATATATATATATAGAGAGAGAGAGAGAGAGAGAGAGAGATATTCAGTTGTGCCTCCTGGAGTTTAACCCCCAGTCACTTTAACTGGTTGGTCTAGGCTGTTCCAAAAATTCTCTTAACCACACATTTGCTAGCCATATTATAGATGATGTGATCTTACATGAGAAATGTTTCATTGGCAGAAAGAAACCCTCTTTTTGTCTTTAAAGCCTCCTTTCTTTTCTCCTTTCATCTGTTGATAAGTCTGAATTGTGTTTATTGGAATAACGAGAGCAAATCTTGCACAGCCTGGCCGAATTGTTGTCGGCCACAGGACTGGCTTCATGCAGTTTGGCTTTACTACTTCCCTGAAAAGCTGCCTTCTGTGGAGAAGGACCACGCTAGTAACTGTGGCAGTTCACACACAAGTGACACATCACCAAGGGGCCACAGATGGCCAAATGGCTGACTTTAAAAGCTGGACAATTCACATGCCGAAATCTTTGGCTTCTGTTATTTGGGGAATTTGTGTGTTTGGCGGGGCGGGGGAGGGGTGGGCAGTACTGAATTGGTTTTATAATTTCTTCTGTAGAGGCCAAGCCAAAAAAGCCTAAAATGAATGAATGTAACTGTGAATGAATAAACAAATGTGTTTCCAAAAATAAATGATTCTTACATTAGATCATATTGTGAAAGATCTCAAAGTCCTTTTTATAAACTCCATTTATTGAGAAAAATAACTCCTTTCATTAGGTTCCCTCTCAGGGATACAGAACCTACAGACTGGGGGATGAGGAAACATTTAAGAATCTCAGTATTTACCATTTACTAGGAGCACGCGCCTTTCTGAAGCATACTGTCACGTGTCTCCTTCAAATCTCCGTGGATCTTTTCCTCAGGTGAGTGACATTTTAGGTGGAAATCAAGGAAGAGGTGGAATTGTATATCTGGGCAGACGTCATGTGGACCAGGTTCAGCCTACATAAAAAAATGATAAAGACCATAAACTTGGCATCTACGGCAGGTGGCCTGCTTGTTAGGCCTCTCATCTAGATCACAGAGACAGGAAATTCCAGTTGATATCTGGATTATATATACAGAATTCATTTGGCAATCACCCTCACAACTTCTGACCAGCAGCCAGGCCAGGAAATACATTCCCACAGGACCTGCTTCCTGGGGCGGACATAAAACTGCCCTGGAGGAGATAAGCTTTGAGGCCCTATGACTCCCGCTCCCACTTAGAGGTCATGCTCAGAACCACTTCTCAGTCATGCTCAGAACCACTTCTGTTGACTGATATGAAATCTCTTCATTACAATTTACTGGAAATAATCCCTAACCCCAAAGAGGGGAATCATTTTCCCAAAGCCAAACCGCTTGGTATTTTCCAACCCAAGACTAGAAACCAGCTGTCCTGCCACCCATACACCCAGTGCACGTTCCACCATCCTTGCTGCCAGGCTTTAACAAAAGAACCTCAAAATCAGAGTGGGATTTGAAGACTAGAAGAAAGCAAAACAAGACTATCTGCCACCAGGACTGAGGTCTTGACACAGAAGGCCTGGAAAGGCTGCCATTATTCTCCGGTGAATTAAGAAAGACTTGCAACAGCTACCTCTTAAGACGCGACAGAAGAGAAGCCACCCAAAGTGAGCGGGTCAGTGAGAAGGAAGCTGCAGACAAAGGAAGCTCTGAGTGAAGACAAAAGGAAGAGGAACGAACCCAGTCACGCAGTGACAAAGAAACCACAGGGTTTGGCAAGTGCCTGCTTGAACTTCTCTAAAGCAAATTAAAAATGTAGAGATGAATCTCTAAATTTAATATTTGGGAAGAAATAATTGCAATTCACGATATAGAGGCAGACAGGGTGGCCCGAAGAACAAAGAGAAGGGTGGAAAAAGAGGACTGTTCTGTGTGCTCCTGTGAGAAAGTTCTGTGATATTAGCAAAGTTTTGGGGCTGGTAAGGTCTGATTGGTGGGTGACTGTGGTGGGCAAAACTAGTCCTTGGTCTGCAGTTGTTATCTCACCTGCTACAAATAAAAGTGGTCTCTGGTTATAACAGGCAGTTTCAGCCACAGGACTTGGAGAGAACAGCATTTCTAGGGAGGCGTTATGTACCCTGAGTGCCCTTTACTCAGACCCCTCCTCTCTGATTTAGTTGGGTATGACAAGAATGGCTCAATTTCGATAATCAACTTTCACAATCCTAACTCAAGAACTATAGCATTGAGGGTAAGGGTGCATCATTTTCATAAACTCAGAGGAAAATGTGGCTGACGGCAGAGGTGAGTCCTGAGAGCTCAGCCTGGAGCAGCCTTTCATCTGGTCACCGTGTTCAGGGTTCTCCTCAGGGTGAACATCTGCGATGAAAACCTCCGCAGGCCTCACCATCAGAGTCAAAGTGGGTCTTCTAGAAACCAATTTGCTTTCAAACAAAGCAGATCAAGTGATAATCTATCTAATGTTCTAGAAACGTTTTAGGCACCCTAGGCGAATGTCAATCTTAAAGTTTTCCATTTGCCTTATTTCTCTAAATAACACCTTTTCCAATCATGAAAGCAAGAGTGATGTAAAAAAAATTTTTAATCCATATTAGAAGGAAGATCTATTAAGGATCTAGCAAGTAAACGATGCTTTTGGAATGTTTAGAACTTTGAGGGGGCTAGCACATGTCTTCAGATCCCACTGTATCATTTCCATAAGGATGAGGCAAAGCACTACCACTGTTTGCAGAAGAGAGACTGCCATGAAGTCAGTGGACACTACCTCCAGGTCAGAATCCAGCCTAGAGGCCTGTAATCAATGGTAAATGCTCTGAGGCACAAAATCCTACGCTCCCCATCAGTCATACTATATCCTCTGAATATTCTGACCTCACCAGAACCGAGTAGACCTATTTTAAGTTTCTCCAAAAATTTTGAAACTCTGCTTTATAGGAAACCAGAACTTTCATGTCAAGTGTTCCTGAGAACATTAATAACAAAAGCCAGAACAATTTTCTTAAAATCTGTGATCAAGCTTTGTAAATATGAGACAAGTAAATACTTCTGGGCATCATTTAGATATTAACGTAACATGTATAAACTAGAAAAGGCAGCATTAAATTTGGATGTTTTTGACTTTATTTCTCAACTTTTTAAAGATTAAATCATGGGATTTTATTCTCTTCTATTCCCTCAGGGAAAGCAATCTGACGATATTTTCCTGAAAGTTGCTAACAATGGAAGGAACTATTGAAAACAATTAGAGGAAAAATGCACCCTGAACTTAGTAGAAAGTGTAACCAACTCCCACAGGAAACCTCAGACATGATATTAAATATTCTAGTTATTCATTTTCTCGCAGAACAGCATGTAGCTGTGTACTGAGTGTACCGTGTAGGGGCACAGAGAGCATACAAAAGGCTTCTTTTGTTTATGAAATGGATTTGCACTGCATTCGGAAGGTTTTCTTTCAATTGCCTCATCACAGTTCGTCCAAACTTCTCGTAGGCAGCAACGAGGCCTCTATTTAAGCCTCTTGTGAGCAGATCCCCAGCCAAGCTCATGTTGCTTTCCCTTAAGCATCAGAGCCCCGGGAATCCTGTTCTATCTGTTCTTTCCCCAGCCTCCTGTCTTTCAGCAGGGCAGGTGCCTCCCACAAGGAAACCAGATGCCAGGACTGTGGGGGACTCTTGAGCGGCATCAGCCAAGCTGTGGGAGCTGAAAAGAGGAAGCTTTGCTCAGGGTAAGTGCCGTGGGATAATGTCTTTAATGTCAAGAGGATGCACACTGTGAATGCAGAAAGCCATCCGGCTGAAAGAGGGAGTCACACAGGCGGGGAGCGTCGCCAAGCGTTTGTGAGCACTCTCTTGGGTGGGCAGACAGCCGGCTTGCTCATGATTCTGCCTTGTCTGTTATTGGCCACAAGCCGCCAGTGAAATTTTGGGTCCTTAGGGCTTTGAGGGCTCTACTCAGGTGGGGGGGTCCCACAATAAGCTCATGAAGTTTTGTCCTAGTTCCCCCCGGGCTCCAAATCAGTGGTACAAATTTCTCAGTCTGACTTAATGCTTAGGGAAATGTCCTGTTTTTGGACCCTTCATTTTAAAAAAGCATATATATTTACCAGTGCTATCTCCACTAATTCCGAATAAACCTTAGACTTCAGGTCATGAGCCACTAGGAGTCTGAATATGTCTTTTATTTGGATTCAAATAAGATTTTAACTTCCTGGCACCACGGTTTCCTGAAGGTGCCAGTGTGAGACCTGGGTCATCAGACTGACCTGGTGCTGGGAAGCCACAGAGTGGTGCAGTAAGGTCTCGCTGTCTTGGTTTCCACCTTAGAAACAATATCATACCCCCTTTCTCATTTCCTAGAGTGCTCAAAGTTAGCATATGTTATAGTGTTTACTGACAATGAAAAGGCAGGATAGCAAAGTGGTTAAGGAATTACTGCACTCAACAGCCATAACCTCCTGTCGTGCCAGGGATGGCAGCAAATGCCATGCACGGAGGTCAGTGTCAGCAAAGATCAGCTGGCGTGCCCAGAACACTGTGGGAACCAAGGGTCTGAGTTATGAGGGCTGTCCACAGATATTCCACTCCATCTACTCACATAATACGCTTGCATTCCCCATGTTTAACGATTTGAATTCAGGATTTGTTTAATTCGGGTAAGCTAAAGCGATAGACACAGGCAGGAACAACTGCCTTTGAAATAAGAGCTTGCTTCTTACAGCTCCCCAGAAAAAGGAGCACTGGCATGCCACTCAGGCTGCCCAGGCAGCACCAGGATGGGGCGGGAGACAGGAGTACAGGAAGCATGGACCGAAGCCTCCATGACCACAGACGGGAGAAGTCACAAAGCAGGGATAGCCCTTATTCAGGAGGAAACAAATCACAGATTTGTTTGTGGCTGGAAGGTTTGTGCTATGATTTTTATGCTACCTCAAAAGCGGGACTGAAGGGTGATGTAGACACCTTTGGCCATTAGCTTGGCCCTATGATTAGAGAATGTCAAATCAGCAATGACAACATCTGTAGAAGTGGGTTGGAACACCCCACCTTGTGCAGACTGTTCATGCAAGTCGGCAGGAATCACGAGTGGAAGCGGCATGTGTCACCTCCTGCAAAGGACAGTACGGGGACACCACACTGCCTTCCCCTGCCTCAGTGGCCGGGAAAGCGCCCTCCATCAGCGTGCATTCCTGAGTGACCACCTGGGCGGCCTGATGGGTCTAGAGTCTTCCAAGGCTCTGCCGGCGCCTCCTCTGCGAACATCCCGCTGGCAACAGCAGATCTCATGGTGGGATGGTTAATTGTATGTGTCAACGTGACTGGGCCACAGGGTGCCCAGAAGTTTGGTTCAACATTATTCTGGGTCTGTCTGGAGGGTGATTCCGAATGAGATAAGCATTTGCGTTGGCAGGCTGAGCACAGCAGCTTGTCCCACTGATGTGGGTGGGCCTCAGCCAATCAGCTGGGGGCCTGAACAGAGCAAGTCAGAGGGAACTCGTTCTGCTTGACTGCTGTGAACCGGGGCATTGTGCTTTGTGTTTTGTGTTTCTCCCTGTGGACCTGAACGGAAACATCAGAATTTCTCTTGGAAGCCCACTAGCATTTGGACTAGAATTAGTCCACCAGTTTTCCTAGGTCTGCAGTTTGCGAATGCATATCATGAGACTTCTGTTTTCATAATCACGTGAGCCAATTTCTTATGGTATATATTTATAAAATAGTATCATGGGCCGTGCGCAGTGGCTCACACCTGTAATCCCAGCACTTTGGGAGGCCGAGCCTGGCAGATTACAAGCACAAGAGATTGAGACCATCCTGGCCAACATGGTGAAATCCCATCTCCACTAAAAATACAAAAAAATTAGCTGGGCATGGTGGCATGCACCTGTAGTCACAGCTACTTGGGAGGCTGAGGCAGGAGAATTGCTTGAACACAGGAGGCGGAGGTTGCAGTGAGCCAAGATCGTGCCACTGCACTCCAGCCTGGTGACAGAGCAAGACTCTGCCTCAAAGAAATAAATAAAAATAAATAATATTATGAACATTATTTTATATATATACACATGTATCTTATTGTTTCTGTTTTTCTAGAGAACCTTGACTAATTTACAGGGCTAAGCCCAGTGTCAAACTGGGAGATCTCTGTAAAATTACGTGGCAAAGGCTGCAGAAAAAAGAAAGAGTAAAGATTTGGGGTCACATTTGCAATCTACCACAGATGGCAAGAAGACAGAACTGTTTTTCCCAATATCTGGATATCTGTTTCCAGCCACCCAAAGCTTCCTAAAGACGTAGAAACGCTGTGGCTGCTGCAGCAGTGGGCAGAGGAGTGGTCAGGCCAGGAAGAGGAGGTGCCCGGGTCACCTTTCCCGTCCCCAGGATGGCTGGTGGCCACCTGTGCTGCGTGCATTGGAAGTTCTCACCCGCCTCATGGGTGTCTGAATCTGAGGGAGGCAGCACATAATTAACCACTATTGGGAATTTTAGAATATATTTTTAGTTCTCTGGAAATGTCTCCCTCATTATTGTTTGTTATTCAACTTTGAAACACATGTGTAGGAATCCACTGCGTGTGGAAGTAAGAAACTGCCTATAACCAATCCTTTTCACACCAACAATGTCTCGCTCAAACTAATATAAGCCAGGCTCTTAATGTTCTTGTTATAGAAGAATAACTCGGTAAGGTAAATAAAGCTGACATTAAAAATCCAATTTTACATGTGAGAAGACATAGAGACATTAAATGGTTTCCCTGTGTCTGAAAACTCATTAACTGCAGAAGTATTGAAGGATTGCAGGGCTCCTGACTCTGGTCAGGATGCATTATGGAGCCACTCACAGAACCATTTCGAGATGGAGAGCCAGAATTCTGGAGAAGAGCCGAGGCTCCTGCAGCATGTCTGTGCAACGAGAGCACAAGCAACCCTTCTAGAGAACGGGTCAGGCATGGGGTCCGCAGATGTTCCTGGAGCACCTTCTCCTTTCTCCGTGCCGTGCACTGTGCTGTGCTGTGGAGATGCAGGGGTGGGCAAAGCCAGACCCCATACCTGCCCTTAGGAGCATATTCTGTAAGGGGGCTGGAGGGTGTAGACCTGAATCAAATATTTACATGCACAAATAGAACTACACAACCCACGCGTACAGTGGGGGGAGGCCCTCGGTGCTCTGAGGACCCGTAACAGCAGGCCCCGGGCTGGGCAGAGGGCAGGGCGAGCTTTCCTGGGGAGCAGTGCTTGAAATAGGATGTGAAGAAGGGGTTGGGGTTATTGAGATAAATAGAAGAAACAGCGTTCCGGGTTAGAGGCTTTAGAACGTGCAAAGGCTTGTACCTGGGAAAAAGGAAAGACGAGCAGAAGGAAAAGCAGTGTGGCTGAAGCACAGTGGCTCATGAAAGACAAGACTGCACAGAATAGCAGCAGGTCCTCGTGGGCCTGGAGGGCATCTTCAGACATTTCTGCCTCATCCAAAGAGAAATGGCAAGACATGGAAGATGTAAAAGCCAGGATCTGTCCTCCAGACCAGGAGACCTCAGCCAGCTGCCCACCCAGAACCAAGTGTGCTGCTTTGCGGGCAGCTCACTCCAAGTGTGCACCCTTGTTTTTACTTTAGCCACAAAACTTCGACACTTCACTAAAATATTCCTACTCCATGCTTAGCAACGAGAAACCTTCTCGATGCCATTCTTACCCTTTTGAAATGATACCAGATGCCAAGACACACGACAGGAGTAGGGCAAAGAGGTTGAGCTTCAGGGGCAGATTTAGTCTAAGTGTCAGCTGTACCACAAATTGTGACAATAAGCACCTCACCAGGCTTCTTATTTTACAAAACCCTCTTCCGTGCAATGAGGCAGCTTGACTCTGGGGCTGGAAATAGTTCTCTCCTCAAGGTGGAGGAAGACGGGGTATCGGACAAGTTGATAATCCCTGAAATCCAAATTGTAATTAGTATAGTCCTTCTCTGGTCATTGAGACAAGTTTTGCATGTGAACTTAGCTTCTGTTTAGCATTTTAACTGTGGAAGAGGAAGAGTCCTTGAAAGTCCTGTGACTCATTGGTACAACAAGAAAACGCTGATGAAATATGAGAAACATCGAAAGAAATTAAAAGACATTAAAAATCTATTGTGCATCCTGCACTCCAAAGTCATTTTTAAATGGTAATTACACCTTTGAAGAGCATCTAATTAGTACAAAAAGAACTTTGGGTGAACGTGAAGCTCTTCGTCTGATTTCAGTTGATACACAGTGATGATATTCAAGACCAATTTCTGCAGCTTTTACCGCCTGACAGAGCGTTGCTCTGTTTCTGAAGTTTAAAGGGAGTTTCTAATCTTTGGCTTATCAGAGGCTGAGCAAAGACCTGTCATGGTTTATGGAGGTAAAAGAAGGGAGGTAAAAGTATTTTTAAGTGCCCTGTGGAAAGTGCTGTCAAGTTCAGGCTACGTCAAGCTTATGCTTTGTTGTGAAACAAGGATCTAAGACACGAACTCCTGAAAAGAAAGATTCTAGTCCTTTTTTGTCTGGGTCACTCAGGAGCATGGAGACTGACACAAAGGGTAAGACCCTGTTCTTCATCCCCGTCATCAGTAACATAACACTCTCAGTGCTCCCTGTGTGCCTGGCCTTGTGTTAAGTGCTGTTTCAGTTACATGTTGGCACTGTGAAATGGTTTCAGACAAACGGATTTGTGGTCACACTCAAGTAAATGCCCGAATGGTCTAACTAGCTTATTAAGCAGGATCACTCATTAAAATCTATTACATTTGCATAAAATGCCCTCTGCAGTCCTGCTCTCACAGGCACAATGGCAACAGCCCTTTGAACTAAGGCCGTAAGTTTTGTTAATGGGTTACATCAAAATTTTAATGGCCCAGAACTGGGCCACCTGGGTTTACTACCTAGACAGACGTGCTGAACGCTGCTAATGGAAGATTGTACGGTACCGGCTGTTTGAAGCCCTTCCGTTAAATTCTGTAATGGATACAGATGCCGTTGGTTAACAGTTTTTATTTCTTCCTTAACAAAAAAGGTTGTATAATAAGCAAGTCAACTATTTGTCTTCCGCGAGGACTTCAAGTGCATTTCTGGCCTCATCTCCCATCTCCCTCTGTCTCCTCCGTAAACGCCGCACCGGCCTCCCTGATGCTCCTGGAAAATGCCAGGCTCCTCAGGGCCTTTGTTTTGGTGCAGCCTCTGCTGGAGCATTGTGTATGTCTGCGTTCTTGGAACAGCAAACGCCGGAACGGTATCTGACACTCGAGATTATTTGGGAGAAATGCCTGTGGAGGAAAACGAGAAGGGGCTGGAGGAGGCTGGGGACGCAAAGTCTTAAAATGCGGTGCGATTCTGAGAGACTTTTGGCAAGGCTGGTAGTGGAACCCTCCAGCCAGGCTGCCCAGCAGAGGGGTCCGTCATCTCCTTGCAGCAGGCCTGCCTTTATACCCCGCCATGCTTGGTCACTGGCTGACCCTGGTGGATTTCAGGGCGGCAGCCGGCTGTTGGCCAGCCGCTAACAGTCCCCCAGCCCCCAGGGGCCACGAGATCTGACCGGTCCCTTCCCACGGCCACACCGAGCTCTCTTGGTCTCCATGTTCTCAGGACTGCTTCCCGTTGAATATCCCCTCTGTGGGGTCTGCCCTGATCATCCCATATGAACATGTAAACAGCAACCCCTTCATTTCCTCACCTTCTGCCCCTTGTCAGCTACTGGTATCTGCTTTGCTTATTCATTGCATCAAGACACAACATACAGTCATCCGTCAGGATTCATGAGCAGTTGGTTCCAGGACCTCCCCCAGACACCAGAGTCCCTGGCACTCAAGCCCCTGACGTGCAATGGTGTCTTATTCCGCGTAACCTATGCACGTTCTCCCTGTACTTTAAATCATCTCTAGCTTACTGGTCACATGTACTACAATGTAAATGCTACGCAAATCATTGTTACACTATGTCATTTAGAGAAAAATAAAAAGAAAAAAAATTGTACACGTTCAATACAATTTAAAGGGCTTTTTGTGCAACTATTTTTGACACGTGGCTGGTCGAATCAGCAGATGCAGAACTCACAGATACGAAGGACTAAGTGTGTTTCCTTGTTGACGTCACGTGAGCTCCCTTTAGTAACAGATAGAAGGACTAAGTGTGTGTTTTCTTGTTGATGTCATGTGAGCTCCCTTTAGTAACAGATACGAAGGACTAAGTGTGTTTCCTTGCTGATGTCATGTGAGCTCTCTTTAGTAGACGGTAAGTTGCAAGAAGGCGAGGACTTTGTTTTGTTAACCAATACAGTCCCATCACCTCAAAAGCCATCTGACACCTAGTTACACAAGATGTATATCTGTGAAATGAATAACAAAATTGAACAAGTGTGTATTAGCATCTCCTATGTTTTAGGCACTTCTTATACATACACAGATATAAAGTTAAAGATTGCCACTTCACTGTTTGATTTCACCAATAGTTACGTTACAAACATAGCATCTGGCCATAATTTTGCAAGCCTATTGGAGAGCCAGTGTGGTAGACAGACTCAAGGATGGCCCTCAGTGATCCCGGTCACTGGTGCCTAAGCCCTTGTGCAATCCCCTCACCTTGAGTGCAGGCCGACACAGCGGCTTGTGTCTGTCTCATATAATACATCACAGGCAGTGGGATGTCCTCTCAGTGATTGGGATACACAAGACTGTGGCTTCCATCTCGCCAGGAGACTTCCTCTCTTGCTGGCATTGATGAAGCCCGATACTTTGCTGCACAGACAAACACGGCAAGGAACTGGGAGAAAATTCCCGCCAAGTCAGCTAGGAAGTGGGGCCCACAGTCCAACAGCCCAGAAGTCACTGAATCCTTCCAACAGCTGTGTGAGACGGGAAGCAGGTGTTTCCTCAACCAAGACTTCACATGAGACCTGGTCAACACCTAAGCTGAGGCCTTGCAAGAGGCCCTGCAGCAGAGGGGCCAGGTAAGTCATACTCAGATTCCTGACCATAGAAACTGTAAGAGAATAGATATGTGTTGTTTTTAGCAACTGAGTTGTGGTGATTTGTCACGTAGGAATAAACTACCAATTCAGCCAGCTCTCCATGAACCCCTACAGAGAAGCCTCTGGCGACCTGTGATTTTACAGGAAGAAAGGTGGCCCCTTTGTGGATCATTTTTCTCATCTATAAATAAATACGCTGGAAAACATCTAGTGCTCTCATACAAATGCAAAATCCATAATTCTATTCATTAAATTCCTCTGACATTAAGGCAGACCTCATTCATATCACATTAGATATAGAATATTCTTGAGAGATAAACTAACACCGAAATGTAAAATAGTTTTAGGTAGTATTTCCCATTTTCCACAATAGTACAGAACAACCAAATAGTTATTTTCTTTTTAGAACATTATTTTTATTGTAAAAATAATTTGGAAAATTCAGTATATGATAAAGAAAATTAAAATCACTCATATAATTACTGGTAACATATTGATAGCTTGTTTCTAGTCTTTGTATAGATATACATTTAAATATATATGGATTGATTTTACAAAATTGGTATCATACTACATATCCAATTTTGTATTTTTATTTCAATTGATAGTATATAAAAATTAAAAAATTAAAGTCAAATATATAAATCAAAACAAAGATGATGTTTCCACAAAAAATAGTTGATATGGAAAATTTTTTATGTTCTTCGAAACCTTAATTTGAATGACTGTATAATATTTGGTAGTACAATGTGTCCTCTCTTTTGCTATTATGATTACACTAATATATTAAAATATGTTAATTTAAATATCAATATATTAATCAAAATAAATATATGACATAATGCAGTTATAAAGTAATGTATTAGCATAATATATGTATATTATATATTAACATACAATGTTATTTTATTATATTATCTATGTTACATAACATAGATAATTAACATTTAATCTAATTAACATGATTAAATAAATCTGTGACTTTACCCTGTATCAAGTTATCTAGACTCCTAGAAACATGGTTACAGGATAAAGACTTTATCCTTTGCTGAAATTTCTGTCTCTTCTCCCTGCTTCCAGAAAGTCAGTGTTGGAAAATGCCTGTCTCAAAGCACACTCAACAGCACTGTTTTTGTTTATTTGTCATGTTTTTTGAGATGGAGCCTCATTCTGTTGCCTGTGCTGGAGTCCAGTGGCCTGATCTCAGCTCACTGTAATTTCTGCCTCCTGGGTTCAAGCAATTCTCCTGTCTCAGCCTCCTGAGTAGCTGGGATCACAGGCATGCACCACCATCCCCGGCTAACTTTTGTATTTTTAGTAGAGACAGTGTTTCACCATGTTGGCCAGGCTGGTCTTGAACTCCTGACCTCGGGTGATCCACCCGCCTCAGCCTCCCAAAGTGCGGGGATTACAGGCGTGAGCCACCACACCCAGCCAGCAGCACTGTTTTTTAATTTCTATCATTTTGATAGTTAAATGTATTTGTATCTTGTCATTTTATTTGAGTTTTTTGTTATTTGTATTTGTAATAGCTTTGTTGAGGTAAAATCAATATAAAAAACTGCACATATTTAATGTACAATTTGATGAGTTTGGACGTATGCATACACTGATGAAACCATCATTAAAATCAAGATTCGTTATTCATGCTTTTGAACCTAGGTTCATTTTTTATCTATTTACTGTTTCTTTTTTAGTAAACTGTCCAGTATTTGACCAGTTTTTCTATAGAAAGGGCAGTGTTTTGTCTGGGTGTGGTGGCTCACGCCTGTAATCCCAGCACTTTGGGAGGCCGAGGCGGGTGGATCACCAGGTCAAGAGATCAAGACCAGCTGGCCAACATGGTGAAACCCCGTCTCTACTAAAAACACAAAAATTAGCCGGGCGTGGTGGCGGGCGCCTGTAATCCCAACTACTCGGGAGGCAGAGGCAGGAGAATTGCTTGAACCCGGGAGGTGGAGGTTACAGTGAGCCAAGATTGTGCCTCTGCACTCCAGCCTGGCTGACAGAGTGAGACTCCGTCTCAAAAAAAAAGGGCAGTGTTTTTATTAATGATTTCACCGTGGTCAATTATACAGAGATATAGATACACACATGTGTTTGTGTATAAAGTGAGTTGAATTGTCTCCCCTCAAATGCTATGTCCACCCAGAACCTGTGACTATGGCCTTATTTGGGGGGGGAAAAAAAAAGTCTTGCCAATGTTATAAAATGAAGGATCTTGAAATGAGGTTATCTTGGATTATCCAAGTGGTCCCTAAATCCAATAAGTGTCCTTATAAGACAAAGACAAAGATGTGACACACACAGAGATGCACAGAGAAGTCCACGTGAAGACAGAGGCAGAGACCGGAGTGTTGCTGTCACAAACTACGACACTTGCAGCCACCAGACACTGCAGACCAGGAAGGACTCTCCCCAGGGCCTCCAGAGGGAACACGGCCCTGCCAACATCTGAGTTCAGACTTGGAGCTTCCGTCACTGGGACACTGTGAGAACCGTTTCCTGATGTTTTGAGGCACTGAGCGTATGGCATGTTGTTCCTGCAGCCCTGAGAAGCTCTCTCTGTGTGTCTGTGTCTGTGTGTCTGTGTGTCAGTGTGTCTGTGTATCTGTGTGTGTCTGTGTCTCTGTGTGTTAGTGTGTCTGTGTATCTGTGTGTGTGTGTCAGTGTGTCTGTGTATCTGTGTGTGTCTGTGTGTCTCTGTGTGTCTGTATATCTGTGTGTCAGTGTGTCTCTGTGCGTCTGTGTGTCTGTGTGTCAGTGTGTCTGTGTGTGTGTCTGTGTGTCTCTGTGTGTCTGTGTATCTGTGTGTGTGTGTCAGTGTGTCTGCGTGTCTCTGTGCGTCTGTGTGTCTCTCTGTGTGTGTGTGTCAGTGTGTCTCTGTGTGTCTGTGTATCTGTGCCTGTGTGTCTGTGTATCTGTGTGTGTCTGTGTCTGTGTGTCAGTGTGTCTCTGTGCGTCTGTGTGTCTGTGTGTCAGTGTGTCTCTGTGCATCTGTGTGTCTGTGTGTCTGCAGTTGCGTGTTTCTGTACATATCAGATAGTGAACATTGATGTAACTCAGTGTAATTTAATTTTACTGCCTCACATCCTTGCTGTCTGACCTAAAGATTGAAAATTCTCTCAGAAATTCTCCTAGCTCTTGCTTCTATGTGGTAACTGCATTGAATTTTTTAGCACGTCCTCAAACCTGAACCTCGCCGTGTATCGTTCCTATCTGCCAGGTGGTCATTTTTCACATAATAAAGCGAGGTTGCTCTAAGGTATTTTTTTTCTTGTCTCACTACTTTACACACTCAATCATGTTTATAAGCTCAAATAAAAGAGATGGCCAATTTGCTAAAATGAAAATATCATTCAATCCTGAAGGTTTCATTCTTCCATAAAAATTGTCATATGTAAAGATGACTAAGTATGATTTCAGACGTCACCTTTCATACAAGCCTTCCTCCCTAAGACCTACCCACTGCTCTTCTGCACTCTGGTTTTCCTATTTTAATGTTTCCATAGCACCAGATTCTGAGATCCATGAAATCAAGTCTTACGCTTCCTTGACTCTCCAGAGTGCAGTCCTGGCCTTGGCACATAACCGGTGCTTAACAAGTGCTTTTTAGATCAATCCTCAAAACCTTGAAATAAATTAAAACATCCCCCTACATTGGGGGGCTAAATTCAGACTGTACTACGTAGTTAGGAAGAGCATGTAGACTTCTCTTTGGCAATTGCAATTCTATCAGTCATGGTCCACACATGGATATAAGCCATAAGTAACTCTTTTCCTTGCTTGCTTAGCACAAAGCCTTTATACTCTAGATTTAGGGTTATATTTTTTACAGTAAAATATGTAAAGCAGCGTCACAAATCTGAGCCCCTCATGCAGGCAATTTAAATACTGAAAACCAACTATGTGGAGAGTATGGCAACGGTTTGACTCTGAGGTAAGAAACACAGTGAAAGAACTGGAAATAAGCCCTGCCTCTGAGGGTTTATGAGGGAGCGATTACAATCAACACCAAAAGGAAAACAAAATCAACATCTACCGTGAACCAAGGTCTTCACAGTTTTGCTTCTTTCCACTAATCTTCCAAAGAGGTTACTTTGAGGTGATATGTTCAAAGTACTATAAGCCATTCTTCTCCAAGGAGTGGTGACAGTGACTTTGCTGCTTGCTTCCCACTCCTAAAAGGGAAATTTAATCCAGATTGTCAGCACTTAAAAGAAAAAGGGAAAACACACACAGTCAAGCTCTACGACTGTAGCCAAATAACACCACCAAGAATTAATCAAAACTTGACTCGAAGCCCTTCCAGAGCTGCAACGCTCACACAGTATCCCAGAGATAAAGGATACCATGATCTTTGATGGACACCCTGGAGCATCTGATAAAAAGTGATGTTCTTCTGCCGTAAGTGTATAATTATGCTCTGCATCCTATGCATCCGTTTAATAATACCCCTGTCCACAGTCAGCCAGGCGTTTCTCACAAACTGGCATCTTCACAGGCCACGTGTTCTGCTGATTCCACTTTCTTCTCATCAGTTAGCCATGTCTGGAGCATGGTAGGTATTCCGTAAAGGTTTTTGCTCATTTAGTCAACTGTTCATTAGCATTTACTGGACTCCTACTGTGTGTCCAACACTGTAGCAGGCACTGAGGATGAAGCGGTGGAGGAAAACAGGCAAAACACTCTGCACTCCATCTAGTGCACAGAAAACATGCAAAGAGTCATATACATGAAAACACCTCCCTCAGCACACTGACACACTGCTGTAACACGCAAATACTCATATTCACCAAAACACTTCACAGCACACGGACACACTGCTGTAACATGCAAATACTCATACACACCACAACACTTCACACGGCACACGGACACACTGCTGTAACACGCAAATACTCATACACACCACAACACTTCACACAGCACACGGACACACTGCTGTAACATGCAAATACTCATACACACCAAAACACTTCACACAGCACACAGACACACTGCTGTAACATGCAAATACTCATACACACCAAAACACTTCACATGGCACACGGACACACTGCTGTAACATGCAAATACTCATATTCACCAAAACACTTCACACAGCACACGGACACACTGCTGTAACATGCAAATACTCATACACACCAAAACACTTCACACGGCACACAGACACACTGCTGTAACATGCAAATACTCATATTCACCAAAACACTTCACACAGCACACGGACACACGGCTATGTCGGAAAGGCGTGCGGTACTCTGTGAGTGTAGCACGGTGTGGAGAGTCAGGGGAGAATTGTGGAGAAAAGCGTATGTGAGTGAGGGGTCAAGGCCGAGCATGGAGGTACAGCCCTGGCAGAGGGAACCATGCACGCGTCCCCTCAGGCAGCAGGGACGTGGCATGACTCGGGGACCAGTGACTGGAGAGCAGAGGCACAGCGGGGAGTGTGCGAGGCGAGCATGGAGCGGAAGCCACCGCACCCCAGAAAAAGACACTCCTCCCACGGACGGAAAGGAGTCCAGAGATTTCTGCAAAGAGAGAAGCCACGAGTGCTCGCTCAGTTCCTACAATGTCGGGGGCAGCTGTGCATTTTCTTCACACGTTCATTCCTTAAGAAACACTGCTCCACGCCTCACACAAGACAGAGCATCCCCGTTAGTGCTGGCAGATCTCGGCTCAGGCCTGCGCAGGGCAGGCACGCTGCCGGCAGGCCGTTCTGGGGTCTGTGGTGTCAGAAGTGGGGGCGGCTGAGCGCGACTCGGGCTTCCCTGCAAATGAAGCTGAGGGGAGATGCCTTTCCAATAACGCTGGTGATGAAACTCACAGCCACAAGTAACTAACCAACTGATAAGTATTGCTCACTACTCGCAGAAAACAGATTTTTTTTTTTAAAATATCATAGACAAAACACATTTAAATAATTTAATGGTTATACTTTTCCTGACGTACTATGTAACCTCGGCTTATAGTCCTTGCTTAAAGATGTTTTCCAAAGTTGTGGTGTAATAAAAACAGTTAAATGATGAGTATTCCAGTGGTACTGTTTTGTTGAAATGGCAGTTACCAGCAAATAAACCTCTGCTTGGACGCGGTAACAGGGAAGCTATCCTGCACTGTTGACTGGGCTCACCCATTCGCCCCTCTCCACAGGTGATTCTCCTGCAGCACAGAAGACTTTCTTTATGAAGCAAATGCCCTCTTCACTCCCAGGCCCTCGCCACCCGTAGGCCACCCTCGCCTGCCTCTAATCATCACTTCATCTTCCTTGACAACCTGCATTCTAAGTCATTTTGTCTCCCATTTCCCTGCACCTGATTTCTCATTCTGTTATTGACCTCTTGCACATTCCCCCTCGGTGTGAATTACTTCTGCTGACTAAACTCAGGCATGTTACCAAAACTATAATTTGAGCTCACCCCCGTGGTCACATCTCGGGCTGATTGCACGACCTGATCTCAGCAGAGTCCTCCCAGTTCAGGGAGCACACTCTCAGACGGCAGGGCCCGCGATCCCATCGAATGCATCCCACCAGGTGGAGGCAGCTCTTCCCTCAGAAGATGCAGGTGGCAGCTAGCTTGAGGAGAGATCCACCCTTCCCATGCAAAGGCACGAATATGCAGTGGCTGAAGTTTACTGGAATTTCCCTCCGATTAAAGACATTTGTAATTCCATTGGCAAAAACCAGCAGGAAGCTGAACGGGCAAGCATTACCTGACATTATATTTCCATTTTGCCCTATTAAAAAAGACTAGAATTTAATTTCCAAGGATGTGTCAGCACAGATGCTTAAATCGAATGTGTACTTCCTTAGGAATGAATAGCAATGCTTGTAAGGATAAGTAAGTCAGAATGAGAGAAAAAGATAGTTTTTTAAAAAAGTACAGGTGACTAAAGCAGCATAAGTCTTATTGGGTTTAAAGGAGGTTGAAAGACAAAATAGGATGAAGACACTAATAAAGAGTGTCCTGCAGGGTTATCAACAAAAATACTTCTTCATGGAAATTAGAGGGGTTTAAACACTGCATGTTCCCAGTCACAACTGGGAGCTCCAAGCTATGCATTGAGCACACATGGACGTCCACACGGGAACCACAGGCGCTGTGCACTGCGGGGGTCAAGGAAGGGAGGGGCATGCACTGGAAAACCACCCAGGGTATGATACTCACTAGCTGGGTGCAATAGACCCATGTAACACACCTGCATGTGTAACCCACATCCAAAATCAATGCTGAAACTTTCAAAAAGGAGCAGTTACTTTGATGGACTTTTATTAGTAGTTGTAACTCTTTTGTCTTCCTAGAACCCTAAGTCCTAAACTGGAAGGTAGTAGCCACAGGGTATCGTAGTTCAGAGAGTTTTTGAAGATAAGCTATTAAAATAGATCAGGGAATGGCTCCTTTTCATAGTTGTGAGCTAAGAATCCAGAAAGCAATCCAGAAGAAATCGGCCTTTTGCTGGGCACAGGGGTCTCTCCAACCTTATTTCTGGCTCTTGTGCTTTCTCTTTCATCTCTGTTGTGATCCCATGGACTCTCAAATTGAAATGAATTAAATTTGTTCACATTAAGGCATTAAGCTACTAACGGCTTCACGTGTTCTCTCTTCCACTGGTGTTTGTATTTGATAGAAAATAATGTTAGGGAAGCTAATGGAAGAGAGGAAGGCTGGAAGCGGCAGGTTCTCAACCACACAACGTTCACCGCGCTTAGCTACGTGATCAGCTCAGAAAGGAGGCTGAACGTCGATTCTCCAAGCGTGGGCCAAGGACCCCTGGGACATCTGGAGACTTTTTCAGTGGCTATAGGAGGCCAGAACGACTTTTATAACAATATTATGATGTCATTTGCCATTTTTACCTTCATTCTCTCACAAATATACGTGCAGTTTTCCAGAAGATTCACGATAGGTGACTTCATAACAGAGTAAATGCAGAAACAGAACAGTCCAGATAACTTTTATTAAGCTACACATTAAGGAGGTTTGCAAAAATGTAAAACAATTTCTCTCCTCTCAACATATTCATTTGGTTTCAAAATAAATATAAGATTAATATACAATTAAAATAAATCACAAAATTAAATATAATTTTAGAATTAAATTAATTTTAAGTAAATTAAAACAAAAATTAAATTGGAATTTTTTTTTTTTGAGACAGGGTCTTGCTATGTCACCAGGCTGGAGTGCAGTGGCACGATCTTGGCTCACTGCAACCTCTGCCTCCCAGGTTCAAGCAATTCTCCTGCCTCAGCCTCCCGAGTAGCTGGGACTGCAGGTGCCCGCCACCACGCCCAGCTAATTTTTTTTTATTTTTAGTAGAGACGGGGTATCACCATGTTGGTCAGGCTGGTCTCGAACTCCTGACCTCAAATGATCCACCTGCCTTGGCCTCCCAAAGTGCTGGGATTACAGGCGTGAGCCACCATGCCAGGCGGAATTTAATTTCTAAAATTTTTATTAAAACGTTATTTATTTGAAATGTTGGTAATTGTTATTTAATATTAACTAATAAATATTTTAAATATTTGTCCATTTCAAATCCTAATATGATAAATATGTTTTATATACATATTTATGTAAACAAATCATAAATTTATTTATGTATTTATTTTTTTCTATATATTTTTATAAATATTTATTTTTATCCCATAAAAGTGAAAGCTTTTCGGGGGGCACAACACATTTTAGATTATAAAGAAGTTCTGAGAACAAAAAGCTTGAGAACCGCTAAACAATGTTCTTACTCTGACCCTGACCGTTTTCTGCGGTTTGCCTGTTTCAGACTTCTTGGTGATCTTTGATTGACATAACATTCATCAAATCTGCATCTCATATATTTAATAAAGACAGGAAGAGAGAGAGGGAGGGAAAAAAAGAGGAAGGAAGAAAGGAAAGAATCGATGAAGGGAATAAAGGAAACCTAATAAACTATCCACAGGGACTGCACTGTAGGGGCCACAGGGATGCGTACTCAGTACACACCAGGTTCACAGCCAATGCCCAGCCGTGCTCACGACCGAAATGCTTCCACTAGATGTGCTACGCCCTGGATATCTGCCACATCAACCTGACCTGTGGTCGTTTCCTGAACACACTGTAGATAGATTTGCTCTTGAGACGATTTGTTTGACCTACGCTTTGTTTTACGACAAAAAATTTAATTGTTGGTAGTTAAATTTAGAGAGTTTTATGTAAAAGTCCGTATCTCCATTTTATCTTGAAATCTGAAGATAACCGGTAAGACAGTCACCAAGGACCTGTGATGAACTGTGGGCTGGAGCTGCGGAGCCACTGCCCCTCGCCGCAGGCACCAAGCACGAATGTCCCCGATTCACCTCTGACCTGCCCCCATCTTCCCTGTTACCCACCTCACCCCAGCAGGGCTCTGAGAGGAGGCTCACCGTCTGAAGATCATCACAACGTTCTGTGCCAACAAAAATATCAATTAAAAGGCAAAAAAGTCACCCGACCTCACCACACTGTGGCAGCCCTCTATTTGGTATGTTTTTAGCAAGCATTTTTTCTCATGTTTAGTATTACATACTTAGGATCATATATGATACACGATTACACAAAAATGAGTATATTTTTGTATATCCACGGAGTCACTGTATTTCACATTTTGGAGTACGTCTTTGACATGCCATTAAAAACGCTTTTAAACATAGTGTTAAGTACCGCACAATTCGCCGCTGTGTGCATACGCCATAGCTCACTCCATGAATTCTACCCTTCAACATTTAGGTTCATTTTTTCTTACTGTACATAATAATGGTAAACATCTTTATAAAACAGCTATTTAGACTTAGTATAAATCCTAAAAGTGGGTGAAAGAATATACATACTTGTAAAGTATTTACTATGTGTATCTTCTTTCCCTTGGATGGAAATATCAGCAGTTTTTTATTTTGCTTTTTGTAAAATTTTCAATTAAAAGTTTATTTTTTCAAAATTTACGTTCTGTATTAGCAAACAGAAAAGGTAGCTGAAATTTGAATCCCTAAAATACATCTTAAGTGTTACTTTAAATACATTAGGCTGTCTATGCTACACGGCACAGAAATGTACAAACTGTGGACTTGGTCCAAATGTCTGGCTGACACCATTCTTTGTGGGCTGGTGTTCTCATTTTTTAACTCCTATGATGGTTTCAGAATTCTTTTGCACATCCATTATTGGGACACTTTTGGACTATGACGTCAAGGTGACCATCCTAACAGGCTGCTATTTTTTTAACTGCAGTCAATGCCCACGAGAGGCTTTGTAAAAGTCCTGGACAAAATTCTCACTTTAAAAATTGCATGTCTGACACTAAATGGACATTCGAATGGGCTGATAATAAAATGAATGTGGGAAAGCTTTCACTGAGAAGAAGGGCGGAAATCAGCATAAAATCATGGAGTAGGTGTCGGCAGCAAGGACTCAGGCACAACCTGAAAGACAGGGACACACGGTGAAGCAAATCCAATCCCAGGAAAGCTAAAAAAACCACAAACAATGTTGCTCACCACAGTGGACTGATGCAATATTTATATGCACAAATAGAAAGCAGAATTTGCATGATATTGTCTTCAGGTTAGGCATGGAACAACCCCAAAACAAGGATTCTATGCTACAGACTTAGGAGTTTTAAAAGCTTTACCGTAAGGAAAACTACTTCAAAGTCATCTGCACTAACAATCTGACCCTCACGGCCAATGCATGCTGAACAGAACATGGTGCGGCAAAAAGGGACTCCAGAGAGGGAAGGCGGAGTAGGAAAGGAGAGTCTGGTTGTCACTGCTCTTGGAGAAACAAGATGCACGATGTTTTATTAATAGGCACAATCCCTTTATGTAAGTAACCCGATAAAAGGTAATAGGGTGGTTTCATGCTCCGCTGAAGAGAAGTAGAAGAAGGCTTTCTACCCTGAAGCCACTAGGGCTCTTTTAGACACGGCATGGAGCATATTTGCCTTTCTTCCTTTCATAAATTGCAAATAGCATCTTAGTCATATAAAAGAGTTGGTCCAGCTCCCTGCAAAAATGCTCTGTTGTGTCCAGTGTGCGTTTCGTGTATTTCCCATGTGCCAGGGCCTGTCAGCTCCTGCAGTCACATCCAACATGGACATCGACTGTGACAGTCACAATGACAGCTGTCTTTGTTCTTTCTTGCCATTGGTACTTCAAAACACACTACTTAACCCAAGACAATTTTCAGTTTCACTGGTATCTTTGAATCTCCTTAGAAAGAGGAAACCTCCTTAAAAAGATCTGAGGACATGAAACTAAGAATGAATTCTACTTAGAAAGATCTTATGACATGTAACTAAGGTCCATAAAATTCTGACACTTTAGCCAGTTTTATTCATCACAAAGTTTTGGAGATATAGATTCCACTGTGTTCTGATTCACAACTGCTATTTACTCAATTACTACATCTGCAACGATGCTTAGTGTGTGCCAAGTGCTTCTAGGTCCTGGTCATAAAGCAGCAAATACGACAAACAGGACTTTCTGATCTTGTGAGGAAAACTAAACAGGGCAGACAGACAGAGTGCCAGCCTGTGATGCAGGCACCGTGATCAGGGAAGGGCTCATCAGAAGGCCCATAAGCAAGACCTGCAGAAGTGAGAGAGTCACCCACAGAGATGACAGAGAAAGGATATTGCAGACAGAGGCCCAGAGGAAGGAGCAGAACCTAACACATTTGAAACAGGGCAAGCTCAAGAGAGGCTGAGCAGAGGGAGCACATGGGAGGTGGAGGAGGAAGGGGCTGGGGCCACAGAGGGAGGGTCTTTGGCTTTTACTGACTGGGGTGCGAAGCCATTGGACATGTTTCTGAAGGACTGATATTACCAGACCTGTCTTTTAACGGGATCCCCACATAACGAATAGAAGAAGAAGAACCGATGGAAGAGGGAGAACAGTTAAGAGACTATTGCCACAATCCAAGGGCGAGGTGAAGGTGACTTGGACCAGGAGGAGCAAGATGAGTGGTGAAGAGGGGCCAGGTTATGGATCTATTTGGAAGGTGGCACCACAGAACGTTCTGACAGATTAAATTAAACACAGTGGAGAAAGAAGGGAGTGTAAGGATTATCTCTAGGGACGTGGATATACCCATTTGGAGTTCAAGGGTGGAGTCTGGACCAGACATTTGAATCTGGGAGTTGACACTGTATGGATGGTGCTTAAAGCTATGAGACTGTTTGAAATCCCTGAGGGGGTAAATGCAGGTGGAGAAGATGTCAGAAGATGGCCCCCAAGGTGTTGCAGTGTGTAAAGGACAGGATGAACAGAAGGAACCCGCAAAGCAGAGGGAGAAATGCAGCCAGCGACGAAGAAGGGAAACCAAGAAGCAGGTGGTGTCATGCAGCCAAGTGAGAAAGTGTTTGAGGCTCAGGCAACAACCAACTGTGCAAATGCTACTCATGGCTAAGTGAGAACAGGGCTAAGGATTGATCATGGGCTGTAACAGCGTGAAAGATACTCACATTTTGAAATGAGCAATTTCTGTGAAAGGACAGAGGCAACCATCAGACCGAGTGGATCTGAGAGGGAATATGAAGAGAGAAATTGGAGATCGTAAATATGAAAACCCTTTCAAAGAATTTCACTCTGAAGACAGCAGAAAGAGTGTTAGTAGTTTGAGAGGAACGTTAAGATCAGGACAGGTAGTGCCAGATGGGAAAATTCCACTGTGCATGTTGATAGGAACACTGCAGTAGAGACAGAAAAATCGACATTGTGGGAGGTAGAAGGAGAATTGCTGTAATTCGAGACAGACATTGGGATTTAGTGCTCCAGGGTAACTCACGGTAACAAAAAAGAAGTCAGAGTGTTTGGACATAGATCCAGGTCGGGGGTGATGAGGGAGTAGCAGTTTGCAGAAGCTCTCATCTTATTCTGGTTTTAGCTTAAATTTGTTTTTCCTTCAGTGACATGTACCCCAAAGTCATCAACTGAGAGTGAGGATGGGAGAGAAAACACTGGAGGCTTAAGAGAAGGGAGAATCTGAAGTAGCCTCCCAGAAGCGTGAAAGAGCGAGGGAAGGCGTTGGAATGGCAGGTGTGCTAGGAGCCTCCTAGCCATTACCGACAGGGCCAGCCACATTGATGGCTTCATGTGTGTGACTGTGGAGTCACACATAATTTTTGCAATTTGTAAGTTTATGTTATTTCTCGTGTATCACTGTTGCCTGTTTTATGGCTTACAAGTCACAAATTATTTTTAAAACGAAAACGCCTTAGATTTCAGCGCATTTAAAGAGGTTTTTTAAATGTCTTTTGAACAAACAGCCCCCCACTTTCATTTTGCCCTGGGCCCTGCAAATCAGCCAGCCCCAGTTGGTGATCACACATGTAAAGGGACAGCAGTCAGCGTTGCTGTGGGCTTCTCCAGCCATGCTCAGCTCTGTGAAGAGCTGGATTTACAAGGGACAGAGTTGTGCCAGGTCGTTACCACGAGGAGAAAGAGAGACAGGTTTGCTGAGAATATATAAAAGTGATGGTTCTGAAAATCAACTGGGAGCAAACAGACTCCATCTTGCTCCAACTCAATCCAAGGTATACGATATACATCCGTGTACATTGTCAGTGTCACCGCACACCTCCGGGAAGGTGCATTCTCCGGGGAGCTTTGCACAGGATCCAGCAGTGGCTGAGCTCTCTAGTTCCTTGATGGAAGCACCTGAAATTTTACCTGCTGTTGCTGGTTACAGGCAAACCTCCTGTTAGTGAAGAGTTCATTACTCCCAGCGGATTCAATGCCTGAGTAGCTCCCAAAGTTTCCTGTGGAAACTGTCTTGGAGGAGCAAGTATACTGAACTTCTTCTTCAGCTAACACATTTCTTCACCATGTGCATGACTATCTCGTTACAAGTTCCCACAGGCATTCGACATATTTGCTTTCTTTATTATTTTGTTAACATCAGACCATTTCCTAACTCATTACAGCTTATCCTATTACATATTACCATATGTGATGATTACTTTTATGTGTCAACTTGACTGGGTTACAGGGTGCTCAGATATTAAACCAAACATTATTCTTGGTATGTCTGTGAGTGCTGTGAGAGTTTCAGGAGGAAACTAACATTTAAATTGACAAAGTGAAGCCAATTGACCTCCTAATGCAGGCGAATCTTACCCAACCAACTGAAGGCCTGAATAAAACCAAAAGTCTGGCCCTCTTGTGGAACAAGGGAACTCCTTCTGCCCAGCTGCTTGAGCTGGAACATCACCAATCTTTTCCTGGCTTCTGACTCAAATGGAAACATTAGGTCTTCTGAGGTCTTGAGCGCACTGGCTTTTGAACTGTAAATCACACCATCAGCTCTCCAGTTCTCAGGCCTTCAGACAGGCTGGAGCTACACCACCAGCTCCACAAGGTCTCCAGGCTTCAGCTTGCCAACTACGGCAGGACTTCTTAGCCTCTATAGTTGTGGGAGCCAATTCCTTACAATTACTCTCTCTCTACACACACACACACACACACACACTTCTGTTTCTTTGGAGAATCCTGATTAATATACTGTTATTCCTTAGTTTGTAATTATTACTCTCATTTTTACAGTAACCACAATGTTCCTGTATTCCTCAGCCATTGTACAACTGCAGGCTGCACTCCAAATTCTCGAAAGCTTAACTCGATATAACTCACAATAAAACCCAGGTAAAAGAACAGAAGGTGTTTTGCACAAATTCCTCTGCAGAAATAGTTCCGACATCTGCTATGCTGATAGTTGCTCAACAAAAGTAATGATCATAATTTCATATTCAACAAACATAAAAAAAGACTCTGTGAGAATTTTTACAATTATTAACTTTTTTAATTCTTAAAATATTATCGGCCGGGTGGGGTGGCTCACGCTTGTAATCCCAGCACTTTGGGAGGCTGAGGCGGGCAGATCACGAGGTCAGGAGATTGAGACCATCCTGGCTAACACAGTGAAACCCCGTCTCTACTAAAAATACAAAAAATTAGCCGGGCGAGGTGGCGGCGCCTGTGGTCCCAGCTACTCGGGAGACTGAAGCAGGAGAATGGCGGGAACCCGGGAGGCGGAGCTTGCAGTGAGCCGAGATCCGGCCACTGCACTCCAGCCGGGGTGGCAGAGCGAGACTCCGTCTCAAAAAAAAAAAAAAAATCTCATGAAGAAAGCATTATTATGCCCATTAAAGCATGAGGAATAAAGAGGTTAAATAACTTGCTTGAGTTCATACTTTTAGTATAGAGAAAAGAACATAGGATTTGTAATTAAATTCTTGCTTTTCTACTGTTATAAGTTACCCAAACTCTGTAAGATTGAATCTTTACCCATATAGTGGGAATAATACTGGCTACTGCAAGTAGTCACGGTGAGAATTCATGCTACTATATATGCCCAAAGCCCAACACAGCACCTGATGCTTTTTTAGAAACTTAACACATTTTGTTTCTATTTTCCTTTTTCTCTCTCTCCTAAGCTCTTTTTGTCTGCCTTGTGAAAGACAATGAATTACATGGATGTCTCTGAAATAAGAATTAATATATTTTTTCAAACTCTACTTTTTTCAAAGCTGATAATTTATTCAAGGTCTCTTGTTTTGCGAGCCTGGTATTTGTTTTCTAAACTGAAACGTGAACATCTTTGGGAGCGTATTCTTTCTCGTTTTCCGTAGACCCCACTCTTCCCCGCTATCCACATCTAGTCTGATTCATACAATCTCGTTACCTGGCTGTCTCTACAAGGTTTGGAATTTCAGCCCCTGCAGTGCATCCTCTGATTCCGCCACTTCAATGACTTCAGAACTTTTTGGTTTGGGCACAATGATCTAATTTTATTTTAAAACTTTGGAGAATGACACAAAGAAGAGTTACTATTTTTAATAGTTCAGGAATTCATATGTTTTCATGGTCAAATCAAAGCTGTTTTCTCTGCTTCACCAACAAATGTTGTCACATCGACTACATCCAAAAGCTAGAGCTCAGCAGTAATTCATAACTGTCAATATACTTATCAACTCTAAAACAATCAGGAGGCGGATTTTAAATTTACAACAAGGTACCTCATTTTCAAAGTATTATAAAATCTGTTCTGTAAGTCATGTGTAGTGTCTTTTTTTTTCCTTTCTTTTCTCTGGAGTGCCTTCAAAATAACCATTGTAATTTGAGACGTGGGACCACATAAAATGGACCAAATGATAAGATAATGGGCAAAAGCATTTCCAAAGTGAGACCAGCTGTCGACCTTGTCTTCGGAAGGCAGGTTCTGGCAAACTTCCATTGGCCCCCAGCCTAGTTTTGTTTCAAAGTGATTAGCAAACTTTCTAGTCAATCAATCCTGTCCCAAATTAAGTTGCTGGTAAGAAAAAAGGAACGGCCTGATTTGCATCACAAAGCTCTCAGGCATCTAAGAGTCCAGATGTGACTATCCTGAGGCTCCTTCATGCCAAGTCAAAGCAAAAGGCTTCTCTTCTCTCCAAGTCAAGAGGAAGAGACAAGTAAGCCCAGAGCTCTTTAACCTACTGAGGAGGAGACTAAAACTGAGCGTTCAGATGCTTCTATATTTGTGGGCAGATGTGAGTGAATAGTTTTTACATAAGCTGCATTTCTATTTTCACAAATATGTTCACTATCAAATTTTCACCTAGTTCTAATAGAGTTCTGGTGTTCTGAGCACAACAGTCTTTACCTATTACCCTTCTAAAAGCTAAGGTGACACCAATTAAATTAAGGGTGACTGATAATTCTTTTATCACTATACCTGTATTCATATTTATATACTTTTCATTAATGCTCCTGGAGTCAGTTAAGCATATTAACTTAAGCTTTCATATTTTATAATGTTTCAAGAATTATGATGTGAGCTAGAACGTATTCCAATCCACAGGACCACAATACTGAAATAAAACTCTCCTCCTTCTCCAGTTTTCCGGAGATTTTATGAAAATTGAATTTTATTCCAAGTTACTGCTGGAAAGTATATTATTACCAGAGTAACAGACAAAATTGTAACCTCAGAGCATACAGCAAAGTTTGTATTCAAGAGAGGCCTAAGAAAGCTTCTCGGCCAATGCTGCGGTTTTGGAGTTCAGGACATTGTGGCTCCGAGACGATAATGGATCTGCCTAACATCACAACACCAACTAGTACCAGCTCTTGAATGAAAACGTAGGTCTTCCGAATCCTAGCCAAATGATTTCTATTATAAGAATGAAAATTTTGTGTGCTTGGAAGGCCTAAGGTATTTTCCCAGAGTCACTTCGAAGAGTCTGGCTCCTAAGGAATAATTTAGTAGTATAGAAATAAGATTTTTAAAAATATGTCTAAAATTGACTGTGTGACCCTGGATATAAAGTATAAAAGCCAAAGACAGATGCGACGTGAGGCTGGCAACAAGTCGTGCCATGCTCTGTGTACTCACACTAGAGGACAACATACTTTCCACCTTACACACTTTACGGCAGTATGAGCAGCATGCTAAGCAGTCAAATCCTACGCTGCTGGCACCATTTCAAGACTAGCTGTGTTGCGGTGTTCACAAGCCTGGGAGCTCATTAAGCCACAGAGCTCTTCAATGTAGAAGTAGAAGAGGTAGAAAAAAAAAAAGGAATCACACTCCTTATTACTGTAAACCAAAGAAAAAATATTTTCATTTTCAGCATTCTGTTGGGTAGGAAAAAACTTTTCCTATCCCATCTTAGATGTTGTGCTGGGGCCTGTGAATTAAATTGAAAAAACAACAGCAACAAAAATTAACCAGAGGTAAAGCATACGCATGTAATTGATGTCTTAATGTTACATGTGTGGTGGCTACACATAAGATAAGTGAAAAAACTCAAAGCACTGGTTAGACTTAGGGGCTTATATGTTTGTAATTCTGGAATAGCTCCTACTGACCTTGAAGCTGGCCCAATACTCCCATAGCGTGTTCTTTTGTATAAATATAGACATTGACTCTTCCGCTGTTAAAGCTTGAAACTTGTGTTTGTTTTATCTGAGTTCTTGTCTCACGAAAGACCTATAGGCCTCTTGGGGGTGGGGGTTACGTATTAAAGAACTAAAACTCACTGGATCAGGCCACCAGATGCCTCCTTGTTCCTCCCTAATTCATGTTTCCTACACATTGTTACATTTCTTGCTTGTTGTATAAAACCCTGTTTTTAGTCAGTCAGGGAGATGGATTTGAGGCTGAGCTCCCATCTCCTGGGCTGCAGCACCCAGTGAAAGCCTTCTTCCTTGGCAACCCTCATCATCTTGGCTTTCTGTGCAGTGAGCAGCAGGACTTAGACCAAACCCATAGTGTTTTGGTAACAGCCTCACCAAAATAGGATGGGCACACACGCAAGCCTTTAAAGATACAAAGTTAAGCAGATGGTACGGATCATTCAGTACAGAGGAAAGGGCATAGCAACTGTATGGAGATGGAAATTACTAGATAAATTCCAGGAACAACATGCAAATTCCACTGCCAGTTTTGGCTCTGAGGTCAAACAGATCTGATCTGAATGTTTGCATTCCTCCAAAATTCATACATTTAAACCTAATTCCCAATGCAATAATATTAAGAGGTGGGGTCTTCAGGAGGTGACTAGGTCATGAGGGTGGAGCCTCCATGAATGGGTTTAGTGCCCTTATAAAAAGGCCTGAGAGAGCTTTTGCCTCCTTCTTCTGCCATATGAGGACACACAGAAGACTCCATCTATGACGAACAGGACCTCAGCAGGCACCGAGTCTGCTGCCACCTTGAGCTTGGACTTTAGGCCTCCAGAACTACTAGCAATGCATTTCTGTTGTTTTATAAATTACCCAGTCGAAGGTACACTGCAGCAGAAACGGACTAAGCCATCTTTCAGGGAATTACCCAGTCGAAGGTACACTGCAGCAGAAACGGACTAAGACATCTTTCAGGGAATTACCCAGTCGAAGGTACACTGCAGCAGAAACAGACTAAGACATCTTTCAGGGAATTACCTCTGTTTGTCTGTTTCTGTTTTGTAAAATTGGAAGAATAGAACTTACAGTTTTGTGGCATAAGATGAAAGGAAATAAATGGATATGAAGTTATCAGCACAGTGCCTAGCAAACCATACAATCAGCAAATGTTAATAATAATTATTATTAGTTGCTGCAGAACAGTTTATGTAGAAAACCAGAAGGAATGTTAGCAAGTATAATAATAATAATTATTAGTTGCTGCAGTACAGTTTATGTAGAAAACCAGCAGGATGTAGGCTAGTAAATGTTGAGGTCCTATCAGAAAACCATCCATTGTAATGTGTGATATCAAATCTACTGTATCTCAAGTATATGTTCAAAAAACACTCAGAAGTCAAGCTGTTTCAAGAAATGTCAGCACTGCCTATCACTGGCTGATCATCATGGCCCTTCAACCAGCTCTCCCCTTATTTGGAAATTTGCTATCTGTGAGAAGAGAAGGAGTCTCCTTAATGGGAAAACATGCTTTGGATTTGCACTTGGGGATAAGCACTGAATACTAGTGAATTTTGCTTTGTGGCAATTAAACTGAAAGGTCAAAATATGCTAGTTTGGATTCATTTCTGACTTGGCAGACAACTATGAAAATTGCAACTATTACTAAAGCACTTTGATGAACATATGCAACAAAGGCAGAGAACTGCTCTGAATGTCTCCTAAATCAAATATGTCTCTTGTGTATCTTACAAGTAAAAATGTTATTTTGAGCATTTCTTTAATGTGGAAAATTTTGTTAAGAAACAAGAGATGCCCCCTGGTTCGAGTTGCAGTTATATCCACTTTAATCGGCTATTATGGTTACTGATAATTCTTGGCAAGAGTGTTTAACTCATATGATGTAATATTCAGCTTTTTAGTAAAAGTTATTCTTTATATGTCTTATCCCAACTCCCAACTCCCAGCATACACGCTCTTCAGAAGCCATGCTTTGTGTTTGTCTCTATGCCAAAAGTAGTCATAATGGAATTCAATGCACATAGACAAATGTTGAATAAATCACACCTATAACCAAGAAGATCAAACATGCTTCCTAGCCTATAGTGTGTTTTCCACATAATATTAGATGAGAGACTGTGGAGTGTCTGACATGCTGATATAACCTCCAGTTGCCAGATGCCTAGTAAAATCCATCCATGAAAAGAGTGTTTCAAGAGATTTTTTTTTTTTTTTTTGAGACAGAGTTTTGCTCTGGTCATCCAGGCTGGAGTGCAATGGTGCAACCTCGACTCACTGCAACCTGCGCCTCCCAGGTCCAAGCAATTCTCCTGCCTCAGCCTCCTGAGTAGCTGGGATTACAGGAATGTGCCATCATGCCCGGCTAATTTTTTGTATTTTTAGTAGAGACGGGGTTTCACCATGTTGGCCAGGCTGATCTTGAACTCCTGCCCTCGTGATCCACCCGTCTCGGCCTCCCAAAGTGCTGGGATTATAGGCGTGAGCCACCACACCCAGCAAGAGATTTTTTTCATAAACAGAAGTTGTACAAAATGACCACAGGTCACTCAAAACTCTAAATAGTTACGATATTCTACCAATGCTATATTCACAAATGTGTTTTAACTGTTCTCACCAGATTCTATTTTACTCACTTTTGAAAGGTCACCTATTTTTTTAAAGTGAGCTAATTACTGTAGTGAGCAAAACAGTCTTGAATGATTGCAGGTGGCAATACTATCCTATTGCCCTTCTAAAAGCTAAGGTGACACCAATTAAATTAAGGGTGACTGATAATTCTCTTTTATTACTACACCTGTATTCATATTTATATACTTTTCATTAATGCTCCTGGAGTCAGTTAAGAGATAAAGGGGAACTAAACTCAGCTCATTAATAAAATTTAAAAGTTGGTTTCCAGACTCTGTATGCTAATTTCTCTCTGCCACCACGAAGGCAATTTAAAGCAGCACAGATGAGCACATAAGCAATGAAAACAGACTGTCCACAAACAAACCTTGAAAAAGAAAAAAAAGCCAAGACAAACAAGATCAACAATCCAGCAGTCTGGTCAATTCCTCACTGTCCCAGTGGTACCTTCAACTTACTAATGTGGGCTGCTGCAGTTCTCAGGTGACTTGCTGGTAGAAATGCCTCATTGTCTGGTAACCAAAGGGAACAGCATTTTATTGCCAGTAACCTGGTTAAGAATTCTGAAAACAAGAGACACAGCAGGTAATGAGCTTCTTGTATGAGCCCTCTGCACTCTATAACCATACAAGCTTTCCAAGTGGAAAGACATGACCTTTTGAGTCCTTGTGCCTTCTGTGCTGTGCAGTGCCAGTAGACATAAGGATGAAGCCAACAGAATCCTCCTAAGGGGCTCCAAGCACAAATGAGGTAACCACGATGGAAACCACTAATCCGACTCATTTTACTTACTCTGAACCCAGGAGCACTAACAAGTTTCCTCTACTTAAATGTTTCTTTTGTGTGTATGTGTCTGTGTGTGTCTGTCATTTGAAGGTATGACCAGGTGCTACCTTGCAGCCTTTTTCTGGTAAACTCTTGGTCATTTTCAACATTTTCCTGACATTCCAGCTGAATGGTGATCATTACTTCAATTTTTAATATAATAATTTAGAGCATTCTATGATTCTAGTTTTCAAAATGTACAACACACATAAGTACTTCCCTGAAGATACTGATAACTAGTGAAAAGACTATACGATAATTCTCTACTAAACAGTAAAACAAAAGCTAAAATGTTACTGATGCTTTCTCATTCTGTATAGAAAGTGATTTTTCATAGCGTTATTGACTGCATTCCATCTGTTTTGCTGATAATGAACCTTGTTTGTTTAAAAAAAAAAATCTTTCTTTAAAAAAAAAGAACTCACTTACTTCCTTGACATTGACATACTCTACATAACTTCCAAATAATGCCACCTCTGGGGAACAGTTTTTGATACCCTCTCAAGTACTTTTCTTTTTTCTTTTTTTTGAGATGGCGTCTCGCTCTGTCGCCCAGGCTGGAGTGCAGTGGCGCAATCTCGGCTCACTGCAACCTCTGCCTCCTGGGTTCAAGTGATTCTCCTGCCTCAGCCTCCTGTGTAGCTGGGATTAAGGCGTGTGTCACCACACCTGGCTAATTTTTTTTGCATTTTTAGTAGAGACGGGGTTTCACCGTGTTAGCCAGGATGGTCTCGATCTCCTGACCTCGTGATCCACCTGTCTTGGCCTCCCAAAGGGCTGGGATTACAGCCGTGAGACACTGCTCCCGGCCAGTAATTTTTTTTCTCTGTGGGTTACTTGCCATTTTCCACTTTTGTGTTCTCTTTTGTACATTTGTATTCTACTTTGTATCAGTCCATGGTTGTGGCACATATTAAAGATGTTTGTAAATTCTTATCAAGTAAAATGAATAAATGGTCTGATGCCAGTTGTTCTTAAAGTTACGTTCCCTCTCAATCTCTGAGGGTCTTAATATTCTTCACACTTTTTACCGACCGAATGCAGGAAAATCCCAGGTCATCCATAAAGCCTGTGATTTTGCTGTTTCCGTCCAGTGTGTCCCAGCTATCACTCAAGCGTGGACATAATGCTCT
>NC_045436.1:250596-252398 GCF_002776525.5 Piliocolobus tephrosceles | reverse complement strand
CCGTCCAGTGTGTCCCAGCTATCACTCAAGCGTGGACATAATGCTCTGCTCCGAGACCCCATCGAAGTGTCCACTCCGGGCACCCATGACAGCCTACCAGCCAGCACTGACTGCGGGGCTCTGAACTGAAGGAGAGAACTGTTGGTGGTTAAGCCTGCAGTTAGACCCTCCAGCGTGTCTACTACCACTGATGCAAGCAGGGAAAATACATGGTAGACACTCAGAGTTTGGCTACTCTTTTGCCAAACACTGGGGACTCCTATTGAAGCATCATAAATGAGACATATGAAGAGTAGAAAATGTAGGAAACATGGACAAACATGTATGAAGTCACTTTAATATAAGCTTCAGAAAAGTCTAGGAGCTGTATTAGAGATGCGTGAATAGAGTACAATGAGGGGACACCTGAGAGCCATGGTATGACCACAGCTGAATGAACAGCATTGCTCACTGCTCTTCCTGAAAACAATATTAAAAACAGCAAGAGTATATTTGATTGATTTATTCATTTTTTATTATTATACTTTAAGTTCTAGGGTACATGTGCATAACGTGCAGGTTTGTTACATATGTATACTTGTGCCATGTCGGTGTGCTGCACCCATCAACTCGTCAGCACCCATCAATTCGTCATTTACATCAGGTATAACTCCCAGTGCAATCCCTCCCTGCTCCCCCCTGCCCGTGATAGGCCCCGGTGTGTGATGTTCCCCTTCCTGAGTCCAAGTGAGCTCACTGTTCAGTTCCCACCTATGAGTGAGAACATGCGGTGTTTGGTTTTCTGTTCTTGTGATGGTTTGCTAAGAATGATGGTTTCCAGCTGCATCAATGTCCCTACAAAGGATGCAAACTCATCCTTTTTTATGGCTGCATAGTATTCCATGGTGTATATGTGCCACATTTTCTTAATCCAGTCTGTCACTGATGGACATTTGGGTTGATTCCAAGTCTTTGCTATTGTGAATAGTGCCGCAATAAACATACGTGTGCATGTGTCTTTGTAGTAGCATAATTTATAATCCTTTGGGTATATACCCAGTAGTGGGATGGCTGGGTCATATGGTACATCTAGTTCTAGATCCTTGAGGAATCGCCACACTGTTTTCCATAATGGTTGAACTAGTTTACAATCCCACCAATAGTGTAAAAGTGTTCCTATTTCTCCACATCCTCTCCAGCACCTGTTGTTTCCTGACTTTTTAATGATTACCATTCTAACTGGTGTGAGATGGTATCTCATTGTGGTTTTGATTTGCATTTCTCTGATGGCGAGTGATGATGAGCATTTTTTCATGTGTCTGTTGGCTGTATGAATGTCTTCTTTTGAGAAATGTCTGTTCATATCCTTTGCCCACTTTTTGATGGGGTTGTTTGTTTTTTTCTTGTAAATTTGTTTGAGTTCTTTGTAGGTTCTGGATATCAGCCCTTTGTCAGATGGGTAGATTGCAAAAATTTTCTCCCATTCTGTAGGTTGCCTGTTCACTCTGATGGTAGTTTCTTTTGCTGTGCAGAAGCTCTTTAGTTTAATTAGATCCCATTTGTCAATTTTTGCTTTTGCTGCCATTGCTTTTGGTGTTTTAGACATGAAGTCCTTGCCCATGCCTATGTCCTGAATGGTACTACCTAGGTTTTCTTCTAGGGTTTTTATGGCACTAGGTCTAACATTTAAGTCTCCAATCCATCTGGAATTAATTTTCGTATAAGGAGTAAGGAAAGGATCCAGTTTCAGCTTTCTACTTATGGCTAGCCAATTTTCCCAGCACCATTTATTAAATAGGGAATCCTTTCCCCATTTCTTGTTT
>NC_045436.1:249761-250586 GCF_002776525.5 Piliocolobus tephrosceles | reverse complement strand
CCTATCCATGAGCATGGTATGTTCTTCCATTTGTTTGTGTCCTCTTTGATTTCACTGAGCAGTGGTTTGTAGTTCTCCTTGAAGAGGTCCTTTACATCCCTTGTAAGTTGGATTCCTAGGTATTTTATTCTCTTTGAAGCAATTGTGAATGGAAGTTCATTCCTGATTTGGCTCTCTGTTTGTCTGTTACTGGTGTATAAGAATACTTGTGATTTTTGCACATTAATTTTGTATCCTGAGACTTTGCTGAAGTTGCTTATCAGCTTAAGGAGATTTTGGGCTGAGACAATGGGGTTTTCTAAATATACAATTCATATCATCTGCAAACAGGGACAATTTGACTTCTTCTTTTCCTAACTGGATACCCTTTATTTCTTTCTCTTGCCTGATTACCCTAGCCAGAACTTCCAACACTATGTTGAATAGGAGTGGTGAGAGAGGGCATCCCTGTCTTGTGCCAGTTTTCAAAGGGAATTTTTCCAGTTTTTGCCCATTCAGTATGATATTGGCTGTGGGTTTGTCATAAATAGCTCTTACTATTTTGAGGTACGTTCCATCAATACCGATTTTATTGAGCGTTTTTAGCATGAAGGGCTGTTGAATTTTGTCAAAAGCCTCTTCTGCATCTACTGAGATAATCATGTGGTTCTTGTCTTTGGTTCTGTTTATATGCTGGATTACGTTGATTGATTTACGAATGTTGAACCAGCCTTGCATCCCAGGGATGAAGCCCACTTGATCATGGTGGATAAGCTTTTTGATGTGCTGCTGAATCCGGTTTGCCAGTATTTTATTGAGGATTTTTGCATCGATGTTCATCAGGGA
>NC_045436.1:241134-249751 GCF_002776525.5 Piliocolobus tephrosceles | reverse complement strand
ACCATACAAAAACATAAAATAACATTAATGAATTTCTTTAAAACCTGGAAGGGCAACCTTTTTATTTCTGAAAATCCAGAATCCATAAAGTATTAACATTTTATCACATACAAATTAAAAATTTCCACATGGCAAAAAATAAGGTATTTGAATCTAAAGACATATTACAAATTGGAAGGCAGACGTTTGTAATTATATCACAGATAACGAGTGAATCTCTCTGTATAGGAAGTTTTAGATGTGAAGAAGGAAAAGATTAAATACTTACTGTTAAATAACAGAAAAGGATTCAAAGATAAACAGTTCTCAGAAAAATTCAAACAATTTTTTTGATAGATGTCAACCTCAGTTATAAAATGAGAATAGCATTAAATTACCATGAAATACCATTTTTCACCTTTAGATTGGCAAGAACTGAAAGTTTTATAATATATCCCATCAATAAGGCTGTGGAGTGTAAGCTTTTACCACCTCTATCGAGGGCAATTAATATCTATCAAAGTTACGAATACCTGTAATATTTGACATAGCACTCCCACTTTGGGGTTATACAACATACTTGAACATGTGTAAAATAATGTATGCATAAGTGTATTCATCAAAGCTATTAACTATTAACAAAAGATTCAAAATAATTTTATTCTTCAATCTTGGACTAGTTAATTATTGTCTAAGTTCAATGGAATGCTACGTCTTCATTTTAAAAATACATAAAGTCTACATATTGACTCATAGGAAATATTATTTAGAGAAAAAGTAAGGTTTAAAACAGTGTGTTTAATAAACTGTCCTTGCTGTAAAAAGAGAAAACATAAAGTCATACATTTATTTTTGCTTGCATATGCCAACAGAAACCATAGAAGAATGCAAAAGAAACTAATGACATCAGTAGCCTAAGGATGTGGCCATGGGAACTGACATGGAGACAATTATGAGATTAGGAGGAAGACTTTTCAATGTATACTTTTAAATTTTTTAGATATTTAGCCATGTGCATTGATTTCCTACTTAAAAAAAAAAAAAACCCAAATTTTAAAATAAAAGATACAACATAAAAGTAAAGATAATATAGATCAAATCATCCCTTCTCCCTGGCCCAGTCACCACTCCTTCCTCTACAGAAATACACACCTACAGAGAATTTTTGAAATCCTCTAGAGAAATACACACCTACAGAGAAGTTTTACAAAAATAAAAATAAAAAAGCAAGAGGCAAAGCAGTGTTTATTACTAGCTAAGACGCCTTTGCCGCCCTAACCCCCACAGGCTGAACTACTTGGAGAAATTGTCCAGCCTTGCACAGACACGGAAATGGGCTCCTCCTCTTGAAAGCAATTCTGAACCTCAGTATTACACCGGCCCAGAACACAAACACGGAAGCAGGGAGAGAAGAGGAGTAACAATGTCTCCAAAGACTGGGTTAACCTAGCCTTCCCAAGCTAGAGGAGAAGTTGAGCACCAGGCTGAACACCACGCCTTACTTTGGGGAAAAGAACTTTATTGCTCTCGATCTACACTCAGCTCTTGCAGAGAAGTGGGAGCGTGGCAGACACAAAGGGGTTAGAGGAAGAGCCCTGTGCTTACCGGGGAGGCTACTGTGGGGTTTCGGAGGCCAAGTTCAGGAGTTTATCCAGCACAGAAGGCAGCGGTTTAATGCCTCTTATCAATAAATATTTACACATATAACCTACATGCATTGAATCTACAATGTGCATACATTTCTTGTACCTGAAAATATCTAATATTAAACTAAGGAGAAATATAATTATAGATAATATAATACACACAGTTACAGCGTACATTCCAGATGAAACATTTTTGCATGCTAGGGTAGACACAAAACCTGTTTGCTATGAAGGCCCTGGCAGTCTACATTTAGACAATCATTTGCATACTGTTAAATACACTTTTGCAGTAAAACCAGAAGGCAATAAAGCTGTATCCATGCGTCTTCTAACCTATTTGATCGATGCTGCCATAAGAGCTTCAGAGACTGAATATTTGTGTGGCTCTCAATTTACATAAATTAGAAGTTTAAATGTAGGATAATGGTAATAATTTATGTCATCTAACAACTATCTAAAGTCTTTGGAACACAAGATCTCTGGATAGCCAAAACTTCTAATTAATTGAGGATTACAACTTTAATTAACAATAATTTTTTAAAATAATTTAAATATTTCAGGTGAAAATCTTTTTAAACAATTTTCAAAGTCTAAAAGCTTTGAATTTGGTTGCTAATTTATAAGTCAACACTATGAATACTGGGTTACATATAATAGATATAATCTATGTCATATATACGTATACACAATAGATGTGACGAGGTCTGTTAAAGTATGTGGGGTTATTTTCATTGGTCTATTTTTCCACTTACTTTGTGAGTTTTTCCCTCCCTTTCCTTGCTGTCAGTGTCCTCATGTAGCAGCTTTTCTCCTTATTTCTAATGTTCTCATTTTACACCTACTACAGGCTTTGAAATTACATATTAAAGCTCCTTTAAGTAGTATGTAACCTAAGATTAGGCCTTGAAATAAGGGCGAAGGAGATCACTTTCAAGCCACGTGTGTGAGATTTGAATGCCGGCCCTAGAGACGCTGCTTTGGCTGTATACAGGTTTGTTGCTTCCTGTTTTAGGCTACCTCGAAAGAAGAGTTTTTTCTGATAAGAGTTTGGGTTAGATTCAACATAACCTTAGAAGAAATGGCTACCCTATTTTATTTATGCTTTGCTTTTTTTACAAAAAAGAAATTTTATTAAAATTTATATAAAATCACATGATAAAATATTTTTTAAAGAAAGAAAAGAAAAAAGTGAGGTCTTTGAAATGTAAGGCAAAAGGCAAGAGCAGACAGAGCCAGGTATAAGACTCATCACACAACACAAGCCAACAACCCTCCACCTTTGCCAGAGACGAGGAACAAAGTTGGTTTTACGGTTTGTAGTCCATCCAAAAAGCTAACAAAACTCATATCGTTACTTAGTGTAAATAAAACAATCGCTTCAGTAAAGCACAAGTTTTTCAGACAGTGAGTGCAGAAAACAATTACTTCTTAGTTACTCCTCAAGAAATCACTGTGAAATGTAAAAATAACGTCCTCGGCAATGACTTTACAAGAAATCCAAAGATGAGTTTTAATAGCATAATTCAATGAAAAATAATTCTGTAGAAAAAGAAAACATTACAGCTCTCCAGAAACACAAAAATGCGTATTCCAAAGCGCAACCACTGATGGTCTGTGGCTGCTCCTGGTGGCCCAATGGCACTATCTGTGACAGTGTTGGATGCACACAGGCGGTCATCTCTCAGTAAAGTGTGAGTCACTCAGCACCTCAAGTCACTGAAGGGCGCCTGACAGACCCTAGGCCCTCCTAGCCCCACATCTCGGTCTTGGTTCCTCAGTACATCCGCTAAGTCTTGATTTAAGCAGATGAAAACACAGCCGGGAGCTCTACTATTATTCCAAATATGATTACTCACTATAGGCTTGAGAACAAAGGAAATAGAGACAAATTAATCAAAAGAAACAAAATAACTAGTAAAGGCATTACTGTCAGTGGTTGGTGGTTAATGAGTGAGTGACCTGGATAAGGACTAATGATTGCTAAAGGCCTGCTCCAGTACCCAGAGCGGGGAAAGTGGAAGACAATTCAACACAAAAACAGCACTACCCTTTCTTGCCTGTGACAGCAAGCCAAAATGTCAACACCAACTCTTTAACTTTACTTTCCATATAAGCAAGCAGCATTAGCATTTCTCTAGAGGAAGGGATATAACGAGGTAAGATTTGGAATTAAAAACATAAACTGGTGTGGTTCGACAAAGCCAGATTATTCAGTGCAAACAATATATCAACTGTCAGCTGAGCGAAAAGATAACCCAATCTCCAACACCCAGGGGCCTGGAATTACACACTGCAAGGTACTGTGCATCGATTTCCTACGTGTTAGAGGAAGGAACAGTTTAGCCTTGACACCAAGAGGTCTGCACACACAAATACCTAAAAGTAACCTAAAAGTCTATTCATGTCCTCAGCCCACTTTTGATGGGATTGTTTGTTTCTTGCTAATTTGTTTGAGTTCATTGTAGATTCTGGATATTAGTCCTTTATCAGATGTATAGATTGTGAAGATTTTCTCCCACTCTGTGGGTAGTCTGATTACTCTGCTGACTATTCCTTCTGTCGTGCAAAAGTTCTTTAGTTTAATTAGGTCCCAGCTATTTATCTTTGTTTTTATTGCATTTGCTGTTGGGTTCTTGTTCATGAAATCCTTGTCTAAGCCAATGTCTAGAAGGGTTTTTCTGATGTTTTCTTTTAGAATTTTTATAGTTTCTTGTCTTAGATTTAAGTCCTTCATCCATCTTGAGTACCACTTGTTCCTCAATAACCTATGGAAATAAAAACTTAAAAAAATACCAAAATACAAAGTAAAAGTAACTTAGCACTCAATTGCAGTATGTCTGAACTTCTTGGAAAGATGAATGCCTTTCAATTATTAAAATTAATTTTTAATTATATATCTGAAAAGTATTATTAATAAAGATTCCTTGAACTTAGCAGTTCCAGTTCCAGAGAAAGACTACCAGGTGTACAGCTCTTAGAATGTAAGCCACTAAGATGCAGAGACTGTATCTGTGCAAATCACTTTGTTCAACACCAAAAGCATGTCAGCAAGAAGTGAAATATTCACAAATACTTTTTTGATGAAAACGACAAGGAATCGGGACCCTTGATTAGAAGAGATGGATATCTAAGTTGAACCAGCTATCTTAGAAAAGAAAGTGGGAGCGCCCCTTACCAAATGTTGGGAGAACAGAAGCACAGCTGGGCCCCAAGCTAGCACCAGCATCTGAGCATCTGAAAAGGGGCCAGGACTCTCTGTCTCTAAGTCTCTCATTCCCACTTTCTTGGTGTCTTGGCTTCATCTCCAAACCAAAATCCTTTTCTTCTCTAGAGCAAGAAATAGAACTCCACTAGTTCTCTGCTAGCATCAAACTAAGCTGAGGTGTAAAAACGCTCTTCTTTTACTTAGTTCTGTGCATGGACAGAATCATCTGCCTACTCGCGACCAATCCGGTGTTGGGGGTGTTGCATTCTGATCACCCAGGTTAGGTCACATGCCTACCCTCAACATGGGAGGCAGAGATTTATGAGTTGAGTGAGGAAAGAGAAGTAGTTCCAGCAAAGGAAAGGAAAATGCACTGAACTACAGAAATGGGGAGAAGCAATGAATATTAAAAGAAATAGACTTATGTTAGAAGAAAATGGCAAAACTAGGGTAGATTCCCATATATCTCAGCAGGGTACTAGAGAGCCCCACGTGTTAATACACAGGAATACATTCTATGGAAGATTATCTGTATGAAACTGGATGCCCACTGGAATTCGTACATGAATGCACAATGCGGTCACTCACTACCACAAATTCTGCAGTAGAGCGTCCCACATGTGGGGCAATTCCAAGGATCAGCACATCCCTACAATGGATCCAGAGTGTAGCGGATAAGCCATGCCCTGGGAAAACTGCCTTTCAGATCATGGCATCTGCCCTGCCAGGGAAGTATGAAACTGGGTATTTCTAAGGCACATTGAAACAAACGTCCTTTTTAGCAACAAGTTACGGGTATTTTGAAAATCCTTGACTGCAAAACGCACAGAAATAGCAGATAAAATACAGTAAACATGGACTTAAATGCTTAGTTGTGCTTCCAAGAGAATAAGAGAAATACCCAGGGGAAAATGGCAAAGCAGAAAACCTGAATGGTCAATTAATACAAAAACCACGAGTGCCCTGGAAACATTTCCCGATCTCAAGAATCCAGAGACGTGAATCTGAAGGCTGTGTGGAGTAGCAGAAGACAAGGCTTTAGGTCACTGCAAGGTAGAGACCTCTGCATAAATTCAGAACTCATTAATCAGGAATTAAAAGCTTCTAACAAAAGTAAAGAGATAAAAAAGGAGCTTGTTCATTTCATGTTCATTGCAGCATTATTCACAATAGCCAAGAGGTAAAAGCAACCTAAATATCTGTCAACAGATGAATGGATTTTAAAAAGTGGTATATACACAATAAACTACTATTCAGCCTTAGAAAAGAAGGAAATCCTGTCATATGTCATAACAGAGATAAATCTTGGTGATATTATACTAAGTGAAATAAACCACTCACAAAAATACAAACACAGTGCTGCATGATCCTTCTTATATGATGAGGTTTTTAAAGTAGTCAAACTCTTAGAAACAGAGACCTAAAATGATAGGTGCCAGGGACTGGCGGAGGGGGAAAAGAGGAGTTGTTCAATGGGTAGAGAGTTTTATAGGTGAATCCCAAACTCTAATCCTACTTAAGCTGGTATAGAGGATAGAAACAAAGATAAGATCGTAGATTTATGAACAATAGAAAGTGCAAATCAAGCATTCTATACCTAGCCAAACTGTCATTCCTATGTGGAGACGAAAAGAGAAAAAGACTCTCAAACATGCAGGAATGTAGGACAATCATTTGTACAACCTTACTGAAAAAATATTCTCCAAATTAAAATAAATGTGGCTGGGCATAGTGGCTCATGCCTGTAATCCCAGCACTTTGGGAGGCCAAGGTGGGTGGACTGCTCCAGGCCAAGAGTTCCAGATCAGCCTAGGCAACATGGTGAAACTCCATCACTAGTAAAAACTCAAAAATTCAGGCCATGGTGGCGGGCACCTGTAATCCCAGCTGAGGCAGGAGAATCACTGGAACCTGGGAGACAGAGGTTGCAGCGAGCGTACCACTGCACTCCAGCCTGAGTGACAGAGGGAGACCGTGTCTCCAAGAAAAATGAAGCAAACAGATAAATACATTTTACACTGGCAAAGATCAAATTATTTGTGATTACAGCGCTTATCATTTACTGGGTATATAATCTCTACCAGTAGTTTCACTAGATACTTTATAAATGTCATTTCTGTCTATCCTTTAACAGGCCTCTAAATTAGATGTTCTATCCACTTTATGGATATGAGAAATCTAAGAGAATTGACTAACCCACTCTTAGATTTCTCATCTATGAAGTCGATAAAACAGCTCATTTAGAGGCTTTGTAATTTGCAAAATATCATATAGCTAGGATTGTAAATTGATCCTGGTACTTTTTGATTTTTTAACTTAAAGTTCATGCTGAAGTGTGCTGGGCTGACAGGCATTCTAAAATTCAGCCCAAGGCATAAGTAAAGTGGCATCTTTCCCTACTGGGGTGAAGGAGCCAGACCACCAAAATAATCAGTTCTTTAGACCTTTCTGATGACTCACATCCTCGAAACTTTATGAACTCAACATGATATCGTGTATACTGGAAAAATACAATGTATATTTTTAATAAAAATGGAGTGGGTTTTAGGAGATCTGTAGCAGTCACAGCTGACATCCAAACTGTTCTATTTCACATGTGGAGGTTTCCATCTTCCACCACCACGACCTCCACCTTCCTGCTCTTCACTCCTTCTTACTTCACTGATCAGTTACTGCTTTTCTCTTCCAATTCAGACTCAAAGTGACAGGACAGGACAGGACAGAATGACGTAGAAATCACAGGGTTTGTGCGACCTGGAGAATGGGGTCCACGCAAACCTCTGGACCGCGTTTTCTCAGGGGTAGACTTGATGCTCAGATGCTGATGTTCTGCACTGGGCCTTTTGGGTTCCTCCTCCTCATTCACTCTTGCTCCTAAGCATCACCTGCTCTGACTTGTAAACGCTGTTCTAACATCCCCTAACACAAAGGAGTTAACTGAAGCTCTGAGAGGCCTGGAGGTCAGTCGTGGGCCTTCACATTATTTGACTTTAAACAAATCTTGAAAGATTCATCCCCGTCACATGGCACCTGTGTGCATGGAGAGGCATTCGTATCACGCCAGTACAAAAGCAGCAGCAGCGTTTGCCAGAAATCGTGGGATTCCTCTGCTTCCCACGGGTTCCGGGTCTGAATTGCCAGGCCTGCTTTGTCAGGAGTGAGATATGTAAGAGTCATGGCTGGGTGGGGCTAGATTGTGCTATGGCATGTAAGGGATGAAAGTGAGAGATATTTCTTAATTACAAATGTATGTTCCTTATTTTTCTAAGTTTGGATTCACATCCCTCAATTCCATTTTTTTTTTTTTTTTTTGCACAAAATCTCACTGTATCATTAATGGATTTGTACAGTGCATTGACAATATCATAATCTATCAACTCTAACCTGATTAAGCATGCACTTGTCATTTTAAAAAGTGAGAAAACTGGCATACATGCTTCAGCCAAGAATTTGCCACACCTGCATTGTGTACGCAGCTGGTTTAATTATAGACATAATGTGTTTAGCATAGTATGTACAAAGCTGCATCACATCTGCACATCTCATTTGATGTATTTCCTGAGACCTGTTTGCTACTGTTCTTTCCTTTGTGACTGTCCTTACCTATGTGACTGTCCTTACAGAATTAATATTTTTATTAATTAGTAATTTACCTAATTACTATTTTTATCTAGTTTTATTAATAGTAATGTATCTAATTACTATTAGAGAATTAATTATACTTCAGCACCTAACTGAAACTGCAATCTTATTCCGTCACATCTGGAAATGGGTGCACGCTCGTAGC
>NC_045436.1:237320-241124 GCF_002776525.5 Piliocolobus tephrosceles | reverse complement strand
CTGCAATCTTATTCCGTCACATCTGGAAATGGGTGCACGCTCGTAGCGCCTCTGAAAGATAATTAGGCCTCACAGAAGGAGCCATGATCTCCATTTCCTTGAACATCCAGAAAGCAGAAATGACGATACTGTGACTGACCCTGTCTGTGTTCTGAGGAGATTGTTTTGGTAAAATCAGTTTCTTAGCACCAAGTTCTTAGGTGACCGGTGGCACAGGACACCACTCGCATCCCTGAATACAGACTGACTTGGGGACTATGGGGTGATGGCAGCTGAGGGTTGGCAGCAGTGCTGTAGGAGCAAGACTTGAATCACAGAGAGTCTATACGGAGCAGTGTCGTGATATATTGCCAAGCACACAATTTCTACAACAGGTCAACCGCAATTCTCACACAGCTAACCCCGCCCTAAAGTGAATATTCAGTAAAAGCAATCATATCTTTATTCCAAACCATCTGAATTCACTGATTTTTATAAATATGTTATTTTATTCTATCAAATAAATCCCACTCCTGGATTCCTTAAAACAACTCCTGCACTACTTCATAGGTAAAATGATCAGTTTGCATAACTACTTCATTTGAAGTTATTAAACTGCTAAGACAGCAAAATTCTTTAAGCTACTTTTTGCTAAACTCTAATCATTAAGTGAAACAATATTTTTCCCTCAAAAAAAGGTACCAGTTTCCTGGAAATATTCTTCATGGCTTTATTTCCTCTCCTAATTGATCCTGGTCATTTAATTCAATAACTTTTATAAACTTAAAATTATAAGAATTTAATTGACTTTTGCTTAGCTTCCAATTATGTCTAATTTGTTTCTATTCAGTCTCATTAAATCCAGTTATGGTTGGACTAATAGTAATTACTCCCAATAGTTAATGTACTTTAAAATAAGGACTCTGTCTTCTGTTATTTTCAAGTAATTTTTCATCAGGGTTAGGTAGGGCTTCTTAATCATATTAATACAAATGGTTTCCTATGTGCACGAGTAAGTTTGCATTTGGTATGTCGGCAGCCCCATGAAACTTGGCAAAGCTAGCAAGTCCCTAGACACGGAGCAGCCGCTGCAGAGGTGGCCTCCCCGTAGCATCGTTAGTATCAGTTGTAATTGGTAGGCAATCACTTAGTTTCACATTTCATTACCCGAGTTATACAAATGTGTAAAAACACCACAGTTTTAATAAAAGGGAGTAAAGGAGAATATGAGTAATATTCACAAACACCATTTGGAAGAGGTAGTATTTTCTCAGAAATGGTGCATTCTTGGAGCAAGGTCATTCTGTGTTTGGTTTGTTAAATATCTATTTCCATTCTAACAAACCACTGGAAAAGCCCAGCCTCACAAGGACTCTCCATGTGGGCGATCACAGAAAAGGACACCCATAACACAAAATCAAAACAAGGGTGGTCCGGGCTTCACATTAAAGACTCATTACCAAGTTTTCTCAGAAGAGATAAAGATCACAAACTTAGTTTTATGTGATGAAAAACAGAGAGAAAGAGTAAATGGAACAATAAGTGTTAGGAAACAACAGTGAAAAAAAAGCTGTGGAAAAAAATGAATGGAATTATGTTTTGCTTGATATTGATTTCCTACACTGATATCAGAAAATACGGGAAAGAACAAAGCACATTTTTTTGAGGCAAATAGAACATAAAACAAATGAGTGTTAAAGATTATTTTGCAGTGCTAACCAAAATATCTGTGACGTGTTTCTTCCCTTTAAAAATACGATTTTGTACAATTACATTTATATAAATTATTGAAATAAAATTGTAAAGAGGAGAACACACGTGGGGTTGCCAAGGGGAAGCGGTGGAGGAAAACATGTCAGAGTGTCTGCAAAGATTGCAGGTTGGGGCCTGGTGGTGAGGCCACAGTTCTGTATCTTGACTGTCGAGGTGGTAGTTACAGAGATCTACCCGAGATAAAAATGTACAGAACACACACGCACACACACACATACACAAATGAATGTGTACAAAACTGCTGCGATCTGAGTAAGCTTTTTGAATTGTACCTATGTCAGTTTCCAGGTTTTGATACTGCTCTGTAGCTATCACCGCTGTAAGATGTCACCGCTGGGAGAACTAGTGAAGAATACCTAAGACATCCCTGTACCTTTTGCAACTTCCTGTGAATCTATAATTATTTCAAAAAAACCTGAAAGTCAAGTATAGCAGAACTAAACCCATCACTTCAAAGAGGAAAAAACTGAAGATTAAGGAAATTGTTGAAGAACATCAAATACTCAATAGTCCGTATGACAGCTGTATTCTGTCCACTCGCCGAACGGCTGTCATTTAGCCTTTTCCTGATGTGCCCCGGAGGACTTGAGCTCCCCTTGGATTGCCAAGGCCTATAATGTTTAGTTGTTACTAACTTTGTACTGGACCCAAAAAAATGAAAAGTGATCGAATAATCATTTATAATAATAACTAGTACTTTTACTTATAAAGAGACAATAGTGGTAACGGATTTAAATATTTGGGGTAAAGAATAGGATCCTGGTAAGACAATACTGGCAAAATATAAAACAGAAAAAATAAGGAATCAGAAACATAAGTAGTTCAGTATTGTGAAAAAATTATGGATCTGAGAAGTAAAAGAACAGAGACTGCATTGCGTTTCTGCTCCAGACCTGCTGAATCACCTTAGGCAATGTGTGCCCTTTCCCTGAATCTGTTTTCTTTTCTACAAACTAAAGTGAACTAGGTCATCTCCAAGGTCCCCCAGATATTCGCACTTTTCGACTCTACATGTACTTCAGCTGAATTCCTAGTTTCAGTCTGGATAATACGTGTGTGCTGCACCACAGGTGGTATGTGTAAACACTCACGTTGGTCCTAAAAAATAATTAAATCTAGCATTTGGCAGCTGGAAGCCATTGCAATCTTTTAAGTATTCCTGAAGCTTATTTTACCAGTGTATCAAGATAAAATGCTAATAACGTGGTAGATATAAAGTCTGTTAGCAACTATCAGTGCTGTGTGATCTCAGAAAACCTTGTAAGGATAATGATAAGAAATGGATCAAGTAAAACAGCCTGAATTGACCCCCAAGAGCCACTAAAATGATTAACTATTCCATTCATGAAAATTCACTATGGTCAAACTATCTAAACTTGCAGTTCCCGAGCTGACGTTATTCCAGTTCTTCATGGGACTATTAACTGCACCTTCATGTGGCTAAACATCATGAAGAACAGCAGCCTTAACAATGTATTGCCATTTCTTTATATATCTGTTTACACTTGTGATCATAACAATGTTAACTTTAATACTCTCACACACAAAAAAAAAATTTGAAAAAAATACCCCTTTTACAACATGAAGCTTAAGATCTAGGATTGCATCAACGATCAAAAGCTAAAAGGTAGCACCAGTAATCTCCGTTAGTGCTGCAAAAAGACATCAAGTTCAGTATCAACTTAATGAAAAAAGATAGTTCTTAACCAGCAACTGAACTTTAAAGTTATCATGTTGCTTGCAACTGAAATATGAGCCTATTCACAAACACAGACGATATTCACATGAACATCCCTGTTAAACTCCACCTGACCTCACCGTGAGAGTAAACCGGGAGGAGGGTGGAGATGATGGCTCTCCATCTATAATGCTTGAATCTCCAGGAGGCAACAGAACAGGATCATTGCCCCACCATGGCTCCTTCCCATCTGTTTTGATCATCCAGGCAGACCTATAGTGAAACAAAATGAAAGCACTAACAGTTTCCTGGGCTGTATTTTTCTTAGTACCATACAGAGAAACACCTAGTCACACTGCCACTGACTGCATTCC
>NC_045436.1:232969-237310 GCF_002776525.5 Piliocolobus tephrosceles | reverse complement strand
GCAAACGGCAATGTGTATCCATCACTATCATCAGATATAATGCATGAGAGACACTTGCTATGGATGGCTGATCATAACAATAACATGATCTGGGGCCATCAGAAGCCCTACTTGACTCTCATTTTCTCACATTTTTGCAGGCTGCTGGCTGACCTCCACCCCACTTCAGGAACAACAGGGTAGACTACAGCTGCACGATCCATAAACTCACCAGTAGCCCAGGAGATGGCCTGACGCAAAAAGTTCTGCACAAGCAGGAGAAGAATGAGCCGATAACTCCCTTTGCATTCTGTTTGTACTCTGTATGTTATTTTCACAGAGCAATACAAGCTTCTGCTGTACTGCACACACACATTACTCACTTTCTTTGCTGTCATGATGCTTAGGTATTTCAACTGCATTTTTAAGTAATATATCTTTCAAAACTTAGCTTAAAAATGGCATGATCTCCAGTTGTAGCTTCAATAGTCTGTTGAAAAGTTTGTCTAAGACAGTAGACTTTAAACATTCAAATAACTCCTTGGTCCCGTTATGTTTGTTAGTGAAAAGCAGCTTTGTAACATTTTCCTGGAGATATCCAAATGAATAAAGGTGACCTGGACACTTATCCAACAGTGATGATGCTTTAAGAGTTAAATTATGTGAGTTTGTGACTGGAGGACAAGTAGTTTACACAATTACACACCTTGATATCTGTCTAAACTAAATTCATACAGACGCACAGGCACACAGCGACAAACAACCAGCACACTTTCACAGAGAAATCATGATTGCTCACTGATCATCATGCTTGTCTATTAAATACTTACTAATTTTTGTACTAAAAACCAGCATCAAAGCTTGTACTGAATGAAATTACATGTAGTTAATACACTGTGGAAAGTGAAATTTGCACTGTGTCCATGAAGGAATTATATTATCTAACCAAAGCACAGTGACAAAAATTCCTGCATATCAGAACCATGAAAAGCCAGGACTGCTTATATACTGCTGTAAGATTTTTACATTATTTGGGAGATGATACAACAGTACTTAAGAATAAACTGTGATAAGTTAACAATACACATCGTAAACGCTTGAGCAACAACTTTGAACAAAAATACATGGTGCACCTGTTGAGCCAATAGTTGCAATAAAATGTAATACCGATATGGTTTGGCTGTGCCCCCAACCAAACCTCATCTTCAATTGTAGTTCCCACAGTCCCCACGTGTCCTGGGAGGGACCCGGCAGACGGGAATTGAATCGTGGGGGTGGTTACTCCCGTGCTGTTCTGTGATAGATTCTGATGGTTTTAAAGGGAGATTCCCCCTTTGCTTGGCACTTCTTTCTCCTGCCATGTGAAGAAGGACATGTTTGCTTCCCCTTCCGCTATAATTGTAAGCTTCCTGAGTCCTCCCGGCTATGCAGAACTGTGAGTCAATTAAAATTCTTTTCTTTATAAATTACCCAGTCTCAGGTATTTCTTCATGGCAGTATGAGAATGGACTAATATGAATACTTAAAAAAAAAATTGCCCCAGAAGAAAACAAGAACACAGAGAAAGAGTAGCAAAGAACAGATGGGAAACTAGAAAACAAATAGTAAAATAGTAGACTTAAAGCCAACCATATTGTTAATTACATTAAATGCAAATGGGCTAACCACTGTATTTTTTAAAAAAGAAATTTTCATATTGGATAAAAATTCAAGAACTTATAAAATGCTATCTACAAAAAATTCACTTTAGCTATAAGACAGATATAGGATAAAAACAAAAGAATTAAAACAGATGTACAATACAAAAACTAATACAAAAATCTGAAATGGTATTACTAATATCAGATAAAGTTGCCTTAGGATAAAATATATTATTAGCAATAAAAAGACATATTTCATAATACAAAGAGTAAATTTATCAAGAACTTATAACAATCATAAATATGTATAAACCTAATAATACAACTTCAAAATGTATACAGCAAAAACTAACAAAACTTAGAGAAGAAATAGATTTCAATGCTTTTCTTTTGAAAATTGATAGAAGTAGCCTTTAAGTCAGTAAGGATAATGAATATTCATAATGCTATCAAATATTGACCTAGTTGACAGCATAGCACACATTTTTTTTCATTTGCATGTGGTAAATTCACCAAGATGGGACATACCTCTATTTACTGCTGTTTAATCTCAGTACATTTAGAACTATTGGTATCGTGAACTTAATTTTCTGACTGAAATAAAAAATAACAAGTCATTTTAAGTTTGCTAAATATTTGGAAATTAAGCAACACATTTCTAAATAACCCATGAGTCAGAGAAAAACATAAGGATAGCTTGCAAATATTTTAAACTTGATGATAAAATCACAACATACTAGAATTTGTGGAATGCAGCAAAGCAGTGCTTAAAGTGATATGTATAAATATATTTTTTAATGCTTATATTATAAAAGAAGAAAAGTCTAAGTCAATTCACTAAGCTACCACCTCTAAAAAACTAGAACACTAGAAAAAAGGAACAAACTAATCCCAAGTAAGAAGAAGAAATGAAAGAGTAAAGATAGAAGAAAAAAACCTGATGACATAGAGAACCAAAACAACAGAGAAAAATCAGTGAAACCGAAAGCTGGTTTGTTGGAGGCCGAAAGAATGAGGGTGGTGATGAACTCAGTGACCACTGGAGGCTGCAGAAAGAATGAGGGTGGTGATGAACTCAGTGACCACTGGAGGCTGCAGGAGTAAACCGCAAGCTGTCCTCATGAGAGCAGGATGCTGGCAAACTGACACACTGCGGCTGCCCAGAAGGAGTGCCGAGGGCAGTCATGCCCCAAGCACAGTGTTTTTGTGATTAGGCACATCTGAAGCCTGTGAGCGATCATGTGAACCTGCGATGAACCAAGCAGCTGATGAATTGTTACCTCCTCCCTGCTCTTTCTACCCAGTAAATACGAAGGGCTGTAGAAGCTCAGGACGGCCTTTGCTCATTAGAAGCAAGGAGCCCCCGACCCCTTCTTTAAAACAAATCCTTTTTTCATCGTCTTCATTTCTGCATTCGTCCCCCTTCATTCAGTCCCACAGTCACTGTCGCACTGGTTCTTTTAAAAGATTAATAAAGTTGGCAAATGCTTAGATGGATTAAGAAAAGACAAGAGAGAAGAAAGACACAAATTATCGAATCAGGGATAAAGAAGAGGACAGCTTCACTGATGCCAGGGCTTTGAGGAGTTAACAAGGGGGTGTCACGAACAACTTTGTGCCAATACATTCCATACATCTGATATATCAACACATTTCTTAAAAGACATATAAATAAAATATGAGTAAAAGACTTGAACAGACACTACATGCAAACGGATATATGAAAGGCCAATAACCACATAAAAAGATGCTCCGTGTCATTAGACATCAGGGAAATTCATATTGAAACTACAGGAAGATTCCATTTCACATCCACTAGAATTATTACAATTAAAAAGAGAAAATACCAAGTGCTGGTAAGGCTGTGGAGCCACTGGAAAATGAATACATTGCCGGTGGCAGTCAAAACGGTAGAACTACTTTGGAAAACGGCGGGTTGGGTAGCTTTTTATATAGTTAAAAATATCAAAAGTCCTAGCAACTCTATTCCTTAGATATTTACCCAGGAAAATAAAAACATCTCTACACAAAGGCCTATGTAAGAATGCTCATGTAACAGCTCCATTATAACAGCTAATAATCGGAAACGATCAAAATGTCCCTCAACAGGTGAACTGTGGTGCATCTGAGACTCAGCAGTAAACAGAACGATAAAGTAAAATAAGACAAAACAGAAAGAACTACTGATGCGTCCGCAACTTGGATGAATGTCAATGCCTTATGCTCAGAGCTACAGATGGAATGTTTGCATCCCTCAAAAAACTCCCATGTTGAAATTTAACCCCTAAGCTAATGATTTTAGGATGTGGGGCCTTTGAGATGTGTTGGGTCATGAGGGTGGAGACCTTGTGAATGAGATTAATGCCCTTAAATTACCAGAGAGGACTCCTTTGTCCCGTCCATCGTATGAAGACACAGCAAAAAGATGACCATCTATGGACCAAGAAATTGTCCCTCATCAGACACTGAACCTGCTGAGGCCTTGGGATTTTCAGTTTCTATAACCATGAGCAATAAATTCCTGTGGTTTCTAAGCCGCCCAGTCTATGGCAATTTGTGATAGCAGCCTGAATGGACTGAGGCGCTGAGTATAAGAAGCCAGACACAGAAGGGTCATCCTGCATGAAACCAAACACATTAAACCATAGAACAGGCCCAGCAGATTCACACCAGCGTAACACATGAGTCCAAACACATTAAACTCTAGAACAGGCAAAGCAGA
>NC_045436.1:224052-232959 GCF_002776525.5 Piliocolobus tephrosceles | reverse complement strand
GAATCCAAACACATTAAACTCTAGAACAGGCAAAGCAGATTCACACCAGTGTTAACACATGAGTCCAAATACATTAAACGCTAGAACAGGCAAAGCAGATTCACACCCGTGTAACACCAGTCAGTGATTGTCTGGAGCTGGAAATAAGGGAGTTAACTCTGAAGAAACATGAAGGAAATTTTTGGAGAGGGGAAATGTTCTATACCTTGATTTTGGTGGTAGTTATACAGGTACAAACGTGTCCGGTCTCGGGTAGTTACACAGATATAAACGTGTCAAATCTCATGAAGCTGTACCCTTAAATGACTGTATTTTAATGTATGTAAATTAGCCCCGGTGAAGTGGTTTTATTTTAAAAGGTTTAAACCATTTGACCATATGCATGCTCAGAATAATAGACACTTTCCATAAACTCTTATTCAGTATATTCAGTTCAAATAAATAGTGTACTTCAACACTACCTACTGCAGAAGTACTAAATTTTTATTTTAAAATTAAGATAACAAATGTATTGAAATGTAATTCTTAAAATCTATGTATCCTAGGCTGAATGAAGAGAAAGGACCACGTCATTCCCAGGAGGGCAGAAAGGGCTCCTTCCAGGGCATTCCAGTCAGTCTGCACAGTCTCCTGCTCCGACTCCCCGAGACGAGACCTGGCACTGATCCTAACAATCTACAGGCTGAAAAAGGCACTGGGAGAAAAACTGCAGGAGCAGGGGTTTCTACTGAGGTTGAAGCAGTCAAAGAAGATGTGGGACATGGTATATTCACATCCAACATCGATATCAACGTATTCTTCAATCCCGAAGGCAATCTACAAGCACGTTAAGTCTCCATCAATTGAGAAAATATTTAAGAGATATCATTACAGTTTACCTTAAAAAAAAAAAAAAACAAAAAACTAGCGTTCAAAGAAACAAAAATTTAACACACGTAGGGGTTATAATATTATTAATAAACTGTTTCAGAATAACTGCCTTTGGGTGTTTAAACATAAGCTGGAAAATCCATCAGAAGGTGAGGCAAGGAGAGCTCTTTTGCTTCTTCTTAACCTATGGAACAAGCACCTACTTCCTCCACACCCTCTCACCAGGGCCAGGAAGCAAATCACTTTACAGATATAAGCTTTAGGTTTTTCTGCCTCTGTTAGCCTGGGTTGATTATCAAAAGCAGAGCCCAGGGAAAGCACCTGGATGCAGGTAGTTTATTCTGTGATCAGTCCCTGGAGATAGGAGTGAAAGTCTTGAAAAAGTGACAGAGGGAAAGAGAAAAAATCAATTCAAAGGTGTATTACCTAACAGATCCCACTGTAGGTACTAAAGTTAATCCCATTGGGACACTAAAATACACTCAAAATACATATCTCATTATTAAAAAATACACACTCAAAATACACATCTCATTATTTAAAAAATACACACTCAAAATACATCTCATTATTAAAAAATACACACTCAAAATACACATCTAATTATTTAAAAATACACACTCAAAATACATATCTCATTATTTTAAAAATCAGTATTTTGACTGTGTCTTGGGTTAAATTAAAAGAAACTATGCGTTGCTATGATATTTGATGGAAATACTTTAATATGGTTGATATGGTTTGGCTGTGTCCCCACCCAAATCTCATCTTGAATTCCCACGTGTTGGTGGGAGGGACCGGTCAGAGGTAACTGAATCATTGGCGGGTCTTTCCTGAGCTGTTCTCGTGACAGCAAGTCTCACGAGATCTGATGGTTATTATAAAGGGGAGTTTTCCTGCACAAGCTCTTTTTGCCTGGCTCCTTCTTGCCTTACGCCTTGACTGTGAGGCTTCCCCAGCCACATGGAACTGGAAGTCCAACTAAACCATTTCCTTCTGTAAATTGCCCAGTCTTGGGTATGTCTTTATCAGCAGTGTGAAAACAGACTAATACAATGGTGTCACCAGAATTTGACTCCACAAAGGCCAAAGGATTTTCCTATTGTCTTAAGGAAGAGGTGGAATCCCCACCTCCATCCCGTATTTATTTGCAAAGTAAACACCACCCGGATCCTTCTTCTGGTTACAAAGGAGAGATTAAAGAAACTTGCTTCAGTACCTCTAATGCTGTGTGACTTTGGGGTAGCTACACACTTTCTCTGTGCCCTAGTTTTTTGTCTTCAAATTAAAGTATTGGACTATATCACCTCAAACTCCACCTGAAAAATTCTATTCAGGGATATTTTACTTTACATTTAAGTGTCAGTCTACTAACAGAATATTTACTGTTGCTCTTAACCATCTCCTCAGTTGATAGAGTCTTCTCAAAATGCTGGTAGGGTGTCAATGTGTTTGGCAAATATGCACGTATCATTGTCAGGGATTTCAAATTTACTCTCCACTGACTTTCCATAGACTTTATAGTCTGTACCAAGTCTAGCCCTTGTGTCATGTGTATTTTTTCACCAATTAGTCTGACAACCATTTGAGTACAGAGCTGTGTCTTGAACACCTCTACTGTCCTCTTTAATGCATAGAAAGTCCTGTCACCACTAGAAGGGCTTAATATTCATTAATAAATGGAATAGAATTGAAAGTAACTTTTCCAAAACATACGGCAAATTAATTCCCCATTCAATTCCACATTCCTTTCAACAAATACATTAAACAATATTAGATACTGGGCATCTAAAGGATATTTACTGCACTGTCAGAGTTTTCACTGCAAATAATGTGAAAAAACAAGTGTGGCATTAAAATTATCAGTCTGAATATTTTGAATATGTCTTGAGTTAAATAAGAAGAAGACTACATGTCACAATAATATCTGATCAGAAGACTTAAAAAGAAATAATTATGTTAACATAATTACTTTAAGAATTTATGCGTTGTGCAGGCTCCTCTCATCAGGATAAAAGAGAAGGTTGAAGACTACTAATTTTCTCGTGCCTCAAAAAAACAGACTATTGAAGATCAACCTGAGGAGAACTCATTTACGTTTAAGACTGTACATGCTTTATGTTTTTCATCATAATTACAGTTCTTTATGTTTACTTTCAGGAGGAAGAAATGTGTTGCTTTTTGCATTGTTATTATTGTTGCTTTGTGTTTTTTTCTTTTCTTTTCTTTTCTTTTTTTTTTTTTTTTTTGCCGTTTCTGTCTTTGTCTGAATCTCCCAGGCAAGCAGGCAAGTCACCTATACCCCCATGCAGTATGGCTCCATGATACCCCCAAGGCTCAGCAAAGATGCTTGGCATAGGAAATAATATCGGCTCATTGGGCTATAGAATATGTGTGGTTTAAGGAACTGAATTTTCTCACTTAACCTGTAAATCAACTTGGCAGCTTCGTTTTGACTAACCCACACTCTGAAAACAAATTCACCACTTTTGTGCTAATGTGCCCCAGTGTTTTCACATAAGAATTTTTTGTCTAATTTAATTCCTGCAGAGCTGCTTGAAATCAAGATAATCTATAGCAGTCTCTGCTTCAAACAAAATAGAAAACTTTTTTCTTCTACAAAAATGGTTGCCCTTAATTTTATGATTGGGGTCCACATGTGAAATTATTCTTATAAAGCAAAATAAAAAGTACCAAAAACCATCTATTTGTGGTGATTTTATTAATAACAGTATTTTTACCTTGAAGTCTTCAGAGTGCTTTCAGATTTGTCATTTCATTTGACTTTTGTAATTATATCGAGAGCCAAGTATTAATACACCAGTTTTATAGATGTAAAAACTGAGATAGAAAGAGGTTAGTAACTTGCTGAAGTTTGTTCGACTTGCAAGTGAGGGGCAACCAATCAGGACTTCTCTGTTCAGAAGCTCAATGTGAAAGAGCCTCTAGAATCCAAAGAGACTCAACACTACACATTGAAAATCAATATAGCCAGCAATCTCAGTGCCTTGAGGGGCCAGTGTGGTAGGAACTCTTGAGGCCAGGAGTTTGAGACCAGCCTGGACAACATAGCAAGACCCCATCTCTACAAACAACAACAACAACAAAATTAGCTGGAGGTGGTTGTGCATACCTGTAGTTACAGCTACTCAGGAGGCTTAGGCAGGAAGAGCTTAAGCCCAGGAGCTCAAGGCTGCAATGAGCTATGACTGCACAAATGCACTGTTGGCTGGGCAGCAGAGACCCTGTCTCTATTTTTTTAAAATCAATACAATCAGGGCTGCCCACCCTAGCACATTAAATCTCCCCAATTCCCTGTGTCCATCTCTAACCTTGGGCCTGTCTCTTCATCCAATTTTCCCGTTCTTTTTCCCAGACTTCCAAGCAAAATGGAAGGAAATCATATAACAGCATAAGCAGCCTCCGTTTTCTGGGTCACATTCCCTCAGAAAGTACTTACTGAGCATCTGCTAATATCAGCTGTGGCCAGTGTAACTCTTGAACAAGACAGACAAAATTCTCATGCCTCTACAAGGGTCATATTTGGTCTTCATTTCTCTACCATTTGTAACACTTTATTTTATTTGTCTTTTATTGGAAACCCTTCAAATCCTTTCTGAAGTAGATATAGTTGAAATAAGGATACAAGTTGAGACTGAGATCATATACTGAGTTATTTCTCTTGCAAACTCATAGATATTCTAGTGAATATCTCATTTTGTTTTTCTTTTTGTTTGGAGGGAAGGGGTAGTTCCTGTCTTGCTACTTTTCTTTCTAACTGTGCCATGATTTATGTTCCTTCATTCATCGTGTTGGCTGTCTTGAAGATAGATCCAGAAACCTGCCTCACACTGGAAGCAGCAAGAGCTTTTCCTCGCCAGCGCCGGTGCAGCTCTTGGGCAGGCGTGTGACCAGCCCGTGGCTGTCAGTCACTCTCCCTCCAGGCTCATACACTTGACCAGTGAAGAGAGAACAGCAGAGGCATGTGGTGTTTATCACAGCAACAGTGTGCTCAGCAAACCCTTCCTGCCCAGAGATCAATGCAGGGTCCTTGCTTCCCGAGTCCCTTTGATTTCCATTTCCATGCCTAGTTTCTCAGCTTCCAGTTTACTCTTTGAGCCTTGCTCTCACTGCTGCCACCAATATTTTTCAGGCATTTCCCCTTTCCTTTCATGTTATTTTCAGATGGTTGCAACTAAAGACCTTAAGTGATGCAACTGGACCCTGCTATTCCCAACTATCCAGACTCACCTGGACTATTCCCAACTATCCAGACTCACCTGGGCCCTGCTACTCCCAGTGTCCCCAGTGAGAAAGAATACACCAAGCCCCACAGAAGGAGGGGTCGGAGCTCCTTAGGAAAGGGAGGAGACCACCCCTCATATTGTCTTATGCCCAATTTCTGCGTCCAAAGAAAGAAGTAAAAACTAAAAGGCAGAAATGAAATCCACAGGCAGACAGCCCAGCACCACACCCTGGGCCTGGTAGTTAAAGATCAACCCCTGACCTAACCAGTTCTGTTATCTACAGATTACAGACATTGTATAGAAAAGCACTGTGAAAAATCCCTATCCTGTTTTGTTCCAATCTAATTACTGGTGTATGTAGCCCCCAGTCACGTACCCCCTGCTTCCTCAATTGATCACGACCCTCTCACGCAGACCCCCTTAGAGTTGTGAGCCCTGAAAAGGGACAGGAATTGCTCATTCGGGGAGCTCGGTTGTCGGAGACGTGAGTCTTGCTGAAGCTCCCATCCAAATAAAGCCCTTCCTTCTTTAACTCAGTGTCTGAGGAGTTTTGTCTACAGCTTGTCCTGCTACCAGTCAGCACTGGACATTCAAATTCTCTTATGCAATAAGAGCTCTATAAATATTGGTGAAAGGAAAGGGGTGGAAAGGAGGAGGGAAGAGAAGAAAGGGCAAAGAAAGAGAGGAAAAGAAGGAAAGGAGGGTAGGAAGGAGGAAGGAAGAAAGAGAGAGAGGGAGCAAGAAGGGAGGGAAGAAGGGGAAAATGTAGGGTGGGTAGGCAGGAGGAAGGGAGAGAGTCAAAGATAACGGGAGGAAAAGGAGGGCAAGCGGAGGGGGAGGGAAAAACACAAGGGCATGGGAATAAATCCCAAGTGACCATTTCTGGCAAAAAATGCTGAGTTTAAAAAATCACTAGAGGGCCACCCCTTTGTTTAGGTACATGCTATCTCTTAAAAGAACAGATTAAAAGAACAGAGAAATTATAGTTTATATAGTTTACATGAATATTGAGGAAAATAAGGATCTGAAGGATATGCAGAGAAATATATGAAAACACAAAATTAAGTGCCTAAATTCAGAAAAGCTGGTAAATATTAATGAAGTAAAATAGCAGGCAAAGAAATGTGGGATTAGAGTGTGACTTAGAACGTAGACCTGAGTAAGAGAATTAAAGTTATTTTAAAGCTAGTTGAAGGCTAAGGGTGGAAATCCATAGGACTCCTGCTTTTTTCTGTCTATGCTACTTTGGCAAGTATCGTGCATAAAAGACATAAGGAGGATTGAGAAAATCATGTCTGATCTTTGTACTTACATGAAATTTTATCCAAAACCAAAAAACAAAAACAAGAGTGAGAGACAGAACTTTTCCTATGGGTTTCCCACTGTGGAAATCTCCCTATAGACACTTTACATGTTCTTTGATTATCTGGCTGGTTGGATTTCTATTACCTCAAACAATTTTCTCTCTCTCCTTGCTGTTTGCTAACTAAGGTTTTCATTACAGAGGCCTTCTATCCCCCAGGTACCAATTCCCAATTAATGGAAAGATATCATCTCTCGACATGGTAACCTCCAGGTTTTATTGATGCTGCTTTGAGCACACATCGGTTATGCAATCCAGGGCCTCATGTTTGCTCATCTGTTTTCATTTTGTGGTACAGAAACTTTACATGTCCAGCCACTACTAAGCAGAAACACGAATAAGCAATTATCTGGTAAATTGATGTTTCCCAGATGCAAGTGATTTAATGATTTTATTAACCCTTGGAGTGGCATGTTATTCAGTCTCCATGCCAGGTGAGTATTCGGTAGGAAACGCAGCTCCTATACACACTCGACTGTCATTTAAAATTAAAGGGAAAAATGAAAATGTCTCTCCAGTCAAACAAGTCCCTCTTTAGCATTTCTGCATATTATGAAATAGAAATCTAAAGCAACTTTTAGGTTGTTTACAGAAAACAAAACGTCATCTTTAAATCTAGAGCTTAAAATGAATACAGGTAAATCTAGTTGTCTTAATCAAAATAACTGCCATAGGAACTACATATAATTAGCGTCCAAATAAAAGCCTTAGTCTACACAGGAAAGTAATATAAATATTAGACAGGAAAATATCAATTCTATCACATGCCTTCTCAAGATCACATTTAAATCCTTGATCTTTCTTGTCATGTCAAGCACAAGCCAAAATACAAGCCAAACCACAAGCAAATCGTGAGGATAAGGCTGAATTTTAAATCTTGATTCCAAAAGCCACTCTCCTATTCTGGTTGGAAAAATAACAAAGTTATGTTCTGTCTTTTGTCACTGCACATTTCGGCCACAATCACTCGAGTGTTTCGCCAACAATGAGCCCAGCACAAGGTACCAGGAGGCAATGGGCAGGCAACCTCTGGACAGCTTGTTCCAGCACCCACGCACGCAAAACAAAACGCTGCCAGAGCCAAGTCCCTTTCGGCTTCTTCCTGCCTTTGTACAATCTTATTCCTCATTTAATTTCTCCATCCTGTTCCCTTCCCTCTGCCCCTAGTAGCCCCTGTGACTCACACAAGCCTTTCTCAGGCGAGCAGGCACCTGGGAGCCTCATCCGGCCTGGGACCAGTAGTGGATGAACCAGGAGTGGGGCCCAGGTCCCAGCAGTAACCAGAGGTGACAGGGCAAGGGCTACAGTTTAAACACTTTGAAGATGAGACTTCTGACCACATGGAGAGAAAATTAGCACCAACCTATACCCTTTGCACAGGGTACAGTAGAGCCACCAAATCAAGGTAGGAACCAGAACCTCTTCGCTGCATGCTGCCCTCACCCATGTCACCCCACACCCGGTCATCGCTGTCTCTGTGCATCCCTTTCCACCTCTTTATCTTTGTCCTATTCCACCATTGCTTCTGCTTCCTTCCCCAAGACGGATGGTGTATGTCCCAACTGAAAAAGAAAAATCTCTTTTCTGCACCCTGCATCAGTCTCGCTACCAGCGGTCCTCCCACGGGGCAATGCCCTCCCCACCCCCACCGGAGGACTTTTAGCAACATCTGGACGCATTTACGCCTGTCGCTGCAAGGGAAGGGGTTGCCACTGGCACGGGGTGTCCAGGCCAGGGACGCTGCCAAACCTCCTGCAAGGCACAGGACAGGCTTCCCTCGCTTGCAACAAAGGATAGTGTGGCCCAACCTGCCCGTAGTGCTGAGGGAGCAACGTTCTTCGGACACCACTCGCTATTCCCAGCTGAACTCGCTGCGTGTTGTCTACACTTAGTGGTTTCCGCCTTCTCCCTCCCAACTCACGCTGAACCGGATTGGGTGGCTGCCTGCTCTGCTGCACACACAGCTCTGGCAAACGGTACACCCAGTTCCACAGAAAAGCGCAGCAGATACTTTGGTTCTCTCCTGTCTGCTTTGCTTTTACACAAAGATAATCTTCTCACCAAGACTGTGCTCTCGGTGTGACATCAGAGACACCAGAATGGGACTTCGCTGACGTCACTCACCACCAGGGAGTTCAACCAGCTCTCCACAGGCAAGAAGGCCACCGTGCGTGTCCCAGAGCTCAGGACCAAGGCGGAGACACAGTCCTGGACCCCACAGCTGAGAAAAGCTGCTGCAGTGGTGAACAGTGGAGAGCGATGCTGACCGCACACTCCGCCCCGACCTGGCAGAGCCTCACACGCAGGGATTCCTCAGGCTCTGCCGTTGCACAGTGAGAAAGCGAGTTGGAGGCAGTTCTGCTTCCCCACCGTTCCGGGGCCCTCTGCGGGAGCTCACGCCTGTCTTGTCCCGCGGGAAACGCTTCC
>NC_045436.1:211730-224042 GCF_002776525.5 Piliocolobus tephrosceles | reverse complement strand
CGGGAAACGCTTCCCCACCATTCCGGGCCCCTCTGCAGGAGCTCACGCCTGTTTGTCCCACAGGAAACATTGGGAGTGCCCACAGGGTCAGTTAGAAACAAAAACAGGTGGGGCTCACAGCAAACAGGGCACAGATCGGGCCTGGCCCATGGAGGTGCCACATCGGAGAAACTAGCCAGAGGCACCATGCCACAGGAAGCACATCCACGGGTGCTGCAGGCTCAGTCCCCAGCCGGCTTCAACGCCCTCCAAGATGGCGAACCCTCTTAGATCCAGCGTAGAAGGAGCTGCCTCAGCACGGGAAAGGCGCCCATGCCACACCCGTAGCTAACGTCATTCTCCATGGTGGAAGGTCGAAAGCGTTTCTCCTAAGATCAGGGAAAAGGCTGCCCATCTACTCAACACAGCACTTTCTCTTAGCCAGAGAAAGAAACAAAAGGCATTCTAATTCAGGGAAGAAGTGAAATGTCTCTATTTGCGGCCAAATTTATCTTTTATATAGAACACCCTAATGGCTCCGCAAAAAAAACTGTTAGGACATATAAACAAATTAAGGTTTCAGGATGTAAAATCAACATACAAAAATCAGTAGCGTTCTATATACTAATAACAAATATTTAAAAAGTAAATTTCAAAAACAAATCCCATTTACAATAACAACAAAATAAATAAATACTTAGGTATTAATTTAACTCAGGGGGTAAAAGACCTGCCTACTGAAAACTATAAAACACTGATGAAAGAAAATGATGAAAACACAAATAAATAGAAATGTTTTCCATGTTTATGGGTAGAAGAAATAATATTGTGAAAATGTACAAACTACCCAATATGTTCTATAGATTCAGTCCAGCCCTTATCATATATTCAATGTCATTTTTCACAGAAATAGAAAACACAATTCTTAAATTCATATGGAACTACAAAAGACCTTAAATAGCCAAAACAATCATGAAGGAAAAGAACAAAGCTGGAGGCATCACACTCCCTCATTTTAAACTATTTTAGTAGTTGTAATTAGTACACCCTAGAACTGGCATAAAAAAAACAGACAAATCAATCAGTGGAGCAGGATGGAACACCCAGAAATAATCCTGCACATTTATGGCCAAATGATTTTTGATGAGAGTGCCAAGAGTACACAATGGGGAAAGGAGAGTCTCTCTAACAGATGATGTTGGAAAAACTGGATATCCACATGTGAAATAATGAAATTAGACCCTTATCTTATGCCATACACAAAAATCCACTTAAAATGGATAGAAGATTTGGCCCAGCATGGTGGCTCATGCCTGTAATCCCAGCACTTTGGGAGGCTGAGACAGGTACATCACCTGAGGTCAGGAGTTTGAGACCAGCCTGGGCAACATGGTGAAACCCTCTCTCTACTAAAATACAAAACTTAGCCGGGCGTGGTGGCAGGCGCCTGTAATCCCAGCTACTCATGAGGCTGAGGCACAAGAATCATTTGAACCCAGGAGGTGGAGGTTGCAGTGAGCCGACATCACACCACTACATTCCAGCCTGGGTGACAGAGTGAGACTCTGTCTCTAAATAAATAAATAAAATAAATGGATAAAAGACTTAAATATAAAAACTTAAATTCTAAAATGACTAGAAGAAAACAAAGGGGAGGCCGGGTGCGGTGGCTCAAGCCTGTAATCCCAGCACTTTGGGAAGCCCAGACGGGCGGATCATTAGGTCAGGAGATCGAGACCATCCTGGCTAACACAGTGAAACCCCATCTCTACTAAAAAATACTAAAAACTATCCGGGCGAGGTGGCAGGCGCCTGTAGTCCCAGCTACTCAGGAGGCTGAGGCAGGAGAATGGCAGGAACCCGGGAGGCAGAGCTTGCAGTGAGCTGAGATTCGGCCACTGCACTCCAAGCCTGGGCGACAGAGCCAGACTCCGTCTCAAAACAAACAAACAAACAAAACAAAACAAAAATAAACGAAAACAAAGGGGAAAGCTCTATAACGTTGGTGTGGGCAATACTTTTTTTTGGATAAGACCCTGGAAACACAGGCAATAAAAGCAAAAACACACAAATAGGATGGCATCAAACTCAAAAGCTTCTGCACAGCAATGGAAACAATCAGCAGAGAAGAGACAGCCCACAAAACGGACTAAAACATTTGCAAATCATACATCAAATTAAGAAGCTAATATCCAAAATATAAAAGAAACTCAACTCAATAGCAAGAAAACAAATAATTAGATGTTAAAATGGGCAAAGGACTCGATGTCCTCAAAAGAAGATACACAAGTAGTTATGCAAAAATACTAAGCGCCTCTAGTGATTAGAGAAATGCAAATGAAAACCTCACCCCTGATGGAATGGCTATTATCAAAAAGATGAAAAATAAATGTTGGAGAGGATGCAGAGGAAAGGGAACTCTTATACACAGTGGAAATGTAAATTACTACAGCCATTGTGGAAAATGACATGGAGGTTCCTCAAAAAATTAAACACAGAGCCGGCAAATGATGCAGTCATCTCGCTTCTGGGTGTGTATCCAAAGGAACTGAAAGCAGGTGCAAGAGACGTCTGTGCGTCCATGTTTACTGCAGCCCCATTCATAACAGTTGAGATGTGGAATCAACCTAAGTGTCCATCAGTGGATGAACGGATGAACGCGGTATATATACAATCACACACTATTCGGCCTTTAAAACGAAGGAAATCCTGTCATTTGTGACAACATGGATGAATCTGGAGGATTTTACGCTAAGAGACCCTCCTGCCTCAGCCTCTGGAGCAGCTGGAACTACAACCACGTGTAACCACACTGGACTACGTTTTTAAGTTTTTTGTAGAGATAGGATTTTGCTCTGTTGCTCAAGCTGGTCTTGAACTCCTGGACTCAAGCTATCCTCCTCCTTTGGCCTCCCAAATTGCTAAGCTTACAGGCATAAGCCGTTGCACCCAATTTTTTTTTTAAAAACTATGTTCTCTGCTGGTTTTTGTGTCCTTGTCACATCATTGTCGTGGTAATTGATTCCTGAAGTGTGAACTCTAAATGCCTTTGTCTGGCTCCTAGGACCCTTGTCTACATGCCCACCATTGAATCTCAAAGGTCCTCCCCTCACACCTTGCTTTTCAGTTGTGCAAACCACTTATCAATTCCCAAAGAGGCTGGGCACACTCTAATCTTTCCTTTTCTGCCCAGATTCCTCCCCACTAGTGCTAATTAACCCTTTTCCACCTTTCAAAATTCAAGACAAATGTCTCCTCCTCTGTGACAGAATTCTGGGCCACCGTCAGTGCCTCCCTGTTGCCTGAAAAATGTCTTGTCACACTTCAGTTTCTACACTTACTATGCCTATGTGTTCATATGCCTATTACAACGTCCTCTCCATGCAAATGGAAGCCCCAGGATCCGCGTTCTCTGTATTTTTGTACACCGAGAGTCCAGCACAGTTTCTGGCAATTAGTTGGTACTAAATAGCAAAATATGACAAAACAAATAAAATACATGACTTAAAAGCAAACAATGTAATTGTCATTTAAACAAGTTCTCCAACTTTATTCTATTACCCTTAAATTCTCTCTTTTTCTTTTCTTCTCCATCCTTGCAAACAAAAAGATCCATGTACTATCAACATTCCTCCCAAGGATGGGGTTTTAATGAGTCGGTGTAGTAAATTTACCTGTTTTGGAGATGAAAGGGCTGAGACACAGAGGCTAAGTAACTTACCCAAGTAGAACCTGCGACCTAAAGTCTGTATTTCTGACACTGCACTGATACTAACCCAGGCAGTGAAGGTCCGGGGAAGTGAAATGAGACACACTGGACCGTGACAATATGTGGGAGGGAAACCATGAGAGACAGAGAAACAGACCTTAGTGCCCAGGGTGGGCTCTTCGGCAACCCCGGGTGATGGTGAGTGGACTGGCCAGCAGCACTAAAGCAGCAGTGGGAGGCAGGGACGAGACCCTCGTCCTAACCTGCCTCTAAGGGAACTCACTGCAGTGTGAGCGTGGCCCAGCAGTGACCCCAGGGAGGTGTAGCAGATACTTTGCATGACTCTGATGTACTGCTTCCATTTTTTTAAAGGACGTGGTCGACTCCCAGTCCATCTCTGGTCTGCTGCAGGAACACTGGTCCAGTGCTCCCCGGAGGGTAACGGTGGCTGATTAAGGATCCTCTCCAAGCACGCTCACCTGCTTCTCTTCTCGCTGACACACAGGCTTCTGACAACTTTTCCAGCTGCACAAGGTCATTTTTGAGGCTTCATTCCCTCCCCCACAGTAAAGAACACACCCCAAATCCTCAGCTTGGTCTAAAAAAATGTATTGTAAAATATGTACATTGATTTTTTAAACTGAATATTTTCAACTAAATCTACTCAATGGAAAGTGAAAAGGGAATTTTTGCTTGTTCAATAGTTTGCCCAAAAGATTGTATCATTTCTTTAAAGTAAATTTTAGTCAAAAAGTAGGTTTATATAAAATTCTAACAAAGTTGCTTTCTGCTGGAAAAACAAGTCTGTAAAATACTGTGTGTATTTATATATAAAATAACAGATAATATATACTGTATATATATATATATCACCCTATAATATGCACTATATGTATATAAATATTTGATAAGGAGAATTTTATTCCTATGACATAATGGTGTTATAATTTTGGAACACAGAAGTAGGGCATAGCAATGTGTTAAAAATATTTGCACTAAGTATTAATTGATGCATTAATGTTATTTTCATCTTTCCACAACAAATATTTAACGTTCAGCACTTATACATATCCCCTGGTAAATGAACTTTCTTATTTGCCAGCAAAGGTTCTTAGAAAAATAGACTGAAAAGAAACAACTTCTATCTAAAGATGTTTCAAAAGCTTCACACAACCTACAGAAGGGATAAAAATGTCCCATAATTTATATATAATTAGCATGTGAAGGGTGAATTTCATTTTACTTTAATGTCTCTCAAAAATCAAAAACTTTCCTTACCATAATTCTTAACCTAAAAAGGAATTAATAAGCAATGTTTTATAATGTCGCTGTATCTTGGGTGTGCCCCGGGGGACTATTTGAGTTCTTCTTAACTGAGCTGTATAAGCAAGTAAAAAGCTGCTCTGAAAAATCATTCGGCTTTTGAAACCAAAATGATTATTAGATTAGGTCAGAGAGATCCACAGCCAAATTTATCATGCTCATATGTCTCTTTTTATCTGCCAAATATAATTGCTTGTTATTTGTCTTTTAAAAATACAAAATAAAGTTCAGTGCACAAATAAAAATTCAATGCAGCTCAATACATGAAAGTTGTTTTTACAGCGATTCAAATCAAAGCCATCCTGTTCAATCCCGCTCTCATTTAGAAAGGTTTGCATTGGAGCAGAAAGGTGGTAATGGCTGACAGCCAATCTGCAGTGGAAAAAATGCAAGCCTGTGACCTAGAAGGCACCGGTGTTCAAAGTCCTAAGTACTCAGATGTCAGAACTACAAGATTACAGGCTTTTATAATGTCAAGATAATTAAGATAGTTTTCAAAATTGCACCTGGTAAATTTTAAATTCAAGTGACCCAGTGGCCTGCAAAATATAAAGATGTCCTCGGTAGCCTTCCGCCTTTATCTCAGTGGCACTCTCTTTCTGTCCCTAATAACACACACTGTGATCCCAAACCTGCACCTGTGAGTCGAGATGAGCAAGATGGTGCACCAGCTCGTGGGCTTCTGAGAAGGAAAGGAAAACAGGAGCCTGTCTCCATCCCACAGTGTGCTGGATACTTTCTTAGACAGTGACCCACACTTCACTCACTGTGTTGAAGATAAGAACGTGGAGAGCCAGAGAAGCTGAAGAAACGTGTCCAAGCCAACGGTAAAGCTGAGGTGTGCAGCGGCCCCTGTTGGTCTGGAAGACTGACTGACATCAGCTGAGGCCAGAGTTAAAGAAATGGGCACTCATGGGAGCATTTGTTATTTTGTCACACCCTCCTTAACTAGGTTTCAAATAACTCAAGTGAAAAGGGGCAATATTGTATGAATCACTATCATATTACATTATTTGTATTGGAAGAAGCTTTTGTTTTCCTCATATATTCTTGATGTCACATGACTTCACCCATTTATGCAAAATGTACAACTGCCACTATTAAAGTATGTGCTGAAATTGTAATGATAACTCACATCAACCCCCACCCATATGGGCTGGCCCACCCTACAAGATGCGTTATCACCAGTTATAAATTGAACACTCATGAGAGCTGACAAAATGTTGAATGGCAAAATATCAAGCATTCCCTCTCATGATCTGAGGTTAAATTGTCCAAAGTGACTGAGGGCAAGGGAGAATAGGTGCATTGCTGGGACACTTTTTGTATTTCAGACTCAAAATTCTCTTAAAAGAAATACAACTCGAACTTAGCTCATCATATCCAGAGCCAGATCACATAATCCTTCTCACTGAATAAAATCAGATGGGTCTGACAATGAGGTTGGAGGCTTTGCCAAGAGCTTTTTCTGTATGTTTCTGGAGGAGTGAGAGAGCAAGAGAGACAGAGGGAGGATGTGACGAGAAGTTCTGAAGCAGCTCTCACCACAGTCAGCTCCTCCTGAAGCCCAGCATGGTGAGGATTAGAGGGTCCTGTTCAACACAGTCGCCACTAGGCACCTCTGGGTATTGACCACGTGAAATGGGCTGGTTCCAACTGAGGTCAGCTACAAGTGCAAACTATGTCCTGGATTTTGCAGATGTAGAATGGAAAAGAATGCGAACTTCTTATTACCTGTGTAATTGATGATTTGTTGACATGAGATTTGGGATATATCGAACTAAGTAAAACGTTACTAAAATTAATTCCACCTGTTTATCTTTTACTTTTTTAATGAGGCCACTAAAGACAACTTACCCATATGTTCAAAATAGTTGAAAGTAGGATCTTGAAGAGGTATTTTCACGTCCATGTTCAGAGCAGCATTGTTCACAAAAGCCAAATTTTCAACAGCTGAATGGATAAGCAAAATGAGGTCTATCTGCATAATGAAACCTCATTCAGCCATCAAAGATAATGAACTACTAATACGCACTACAACATGCTTGAACCTTAATCACATCACAGTAAGTGAAGGACGTCAGTCACAAAAGACCACATACTCTATGATTCCGTCCGTGTGAAAATCCGGAACGGAGAGGTCCACAGAGACAGAAAGGAGGTAAATGGTTTCTTAGCCATGGGGGTGAGAAGATGGGGTGATTCGGAAAGGGTTCTGGGTTTCTTTGTGAGGTGATAAAAATGTTCTAAAATTGACTGTGGTGATGTTTGCACCTACCTGTGAATATGTTAAAGACCATTGAGTCATACAGTTTAAATGGGTGAGTTGTATGGAATGTGAATTATATCTCAACAAAGTTTTTTTTTAAAAAGAGAAAACTCTCAAGAAATTGATGGAAAGGCGGGAGAAGAGAATTTCAGGCAGAGAGAGTGGCACTTGCAAATAGGATCTGCTGTGAAGGGACAGATTTGTTCTCTCCCTTTGGATTGTGTTCCATGTCCTTTGTCCTTAATTAAGATCCAGGCCAGGCTTTCATTGGACCCCATGGCACTGGCATGGGACGAAGCTCTCCAGGACTGCCTTGCCCAAAACACCATCCATACAGCCCTTAACCTGCATGCATACAGCCTCACTGAAGCTTCTACGGGAAGAAATAGAAAAAATACCGCCTAACGGGAAGACAGGATAAAACAAAGTGCTCCTGGTAGAATACGTTAACTTGCTAGTGATAATTAACGTTGTTATTAAGCGTCACAGAAATTACTACACAAAAATAATGGAACCTTGCAAAGTGATGAATCAAATGGACATGTCTATAAAAATGAGGATTGAGGAGGATTTTCTCTTCCTGAACTGCATAAAAGATGTTGCATTTGAAGCATCAGAAAGTGTTTCTCCACCAACAGCATCTCAAAAAAGCCAGAAATCTGACTAATACCATTCCCCTAAAGAACCAGACACTTTGCATGATTGCCTTTTACAGCCCTCACTGAGGCTGTAGACTTGCACAACTGAATCAAAAGAGACGGCTAAACTGCTACAGGGAGAGGGAACTTTTGCCCTCTGATTCACTTAAAAGGCAGAATGATGGACAGGCCGACCTGCTCAGCCTGCAGGTGAGGAAGGGAATCCAAGCCACTGGCACAGAGGAAAACCACGCTGTTGCACATCCAGTTCACTCCCTGTGCTTGCACCAGGGTGAGGACAGCAGGCCCCAGCCCACAACGGGGAAATGCTAGCATGCTGTTCCCCTAAAAAGGAGCTGAAGGGTACATGATACAAACAGCACCTGCCGTGTCACCCTCAAAAACTCGAGGAAAATTACATGACACTTTTCAGTCCTTTTTGTTGATTCAAATATCTGTGGATTTATTACTAAACTTTGTTGACTAGTCCCTCAGGAGTAAAGAAGTCATGAAAACCTGAAAGTTATTATACAGCTTTTCCCTCATTTCCAAATGTGTCCTGTCCAGGAATATTCAAGGATCCAAAATGGTGACTTATGTGATCCTATAAAGTGACATGAGACTGGCTATGAGCACATGTTCAAAGCCATAATTTAGACGTGCGAAGTAGTGTTTAGGGCCTAACAAAGTAGACCCGACTGATCTTTCACACTTTCGAGGAGGCAGGCGGCTCCGGGCAGGTAAGTGGCTCTGTCTGCTCCACGAAGTCATCTAGGGCTCTGACGCCCTTGACGTTGCACTGACTTCCCTCAGGATGTTCCAATCATCCATGCCGTCAATACTGACTCCCCACCACACCCATGCTCAATCCTCCGAGAAGAGAAACTGAGCCCCAAATTCCTCCTTTTAAGGGCCTTTCCTTGCTGGGGAATTAGATACATGGTCCAGCTTTTTCGCAGGGGAGGCTGGGATATGCAGTCTCCAGCAGGCAGCCATATGCCCAACCAAAGCTCAGGAGAACGGGCTTCTGGGTTTAAGGCAGGTGGGGGAAGGGGCACCAGAGGACAACTGATGTTGCCGTGCCTGCCTTAGCAAAGCAGTTGTGTGTTTCTCTTAGCACAGAAGACTGCGCTCCGAAATGACTGGATTTTCAAAATCATTTGACCAATTTCTAACTCCTCTCCATCACTTCCTGTGCATTCTATGATTTCCCACCCTCTCCCATTTTCCCAAACTCTTCCTCTGCACCATGATCATTTATATCAGCTCCCTAAATCCTCTCTTACATACTCTAGTTCCTCTTTAAAAATTCTCGTCACCCCTAGCTATCAGCGAGCATGACTTTCCCAGCCTCCTTCTCCGCAGGAATGTTTTTCCTCCCATATTCTACATAAGCGATGGCCTGCAGGTGGGGTAAGCGTGCCCTTCCTCCCACTGCTGTGTTCACACTGTATCTCCTTCTTTCTCCTCCCAAAGCCCCAGCTCCTTTGGGGCTCGCACCATCTGACTACACCACCTGCGTTTCCCTGTCCTCTTCAGACCCCCTGTGTTCTTTCCTTCATCCACCGCAGACTTGGGCATCTGGTTCCGTCTTCATCTCTCCCTGCTCTTGTTACCATTTTCAGTGACTTCAGCTTGCACGTAGATAATCCACTAAGCAGTGAGCTCTCAAATCTTTAGCTTTCTCTCCCGCAATACTCTTTCCTCCACCATCCCATGAGGCCCAGCCCCACGACCATGCCTTAGCCCTTGCCATGTGACAATGAGTGCACCACCCCATAAGACTGATACTGGCTTGTGCAGTGGCTCACACTGTAATCCCAGCACTTCGGGAGGCTGAGCTGGGTAGACTGTCTAAGCCCAGGAGTCAGAGACCAGCCTGGGCAACACGGCAAAACCCCATCTGTACCCAAGATACAAAAAAATTAGCTGGGCGTGGTGGCAGGTGCCTGTGGTTCCAGCTATTCAGGAGGCTGAGGCAGGAGAATTGCTTGAGCCTGGGAAGCAGAAGTTGCAGGGAGCTGAGATCATGTCCCTGCACCCCAGTCTGGATGACAGTGAGACTCTGTCTCAAAATAATAATAGTAATATTTAAAAGACTGATGTTAACATCTCATTCTCCTACTAAGCCTTAACTTTCCAGCGCACTTACTCCATGCTGCCTACTCCCACCATTTTCCAACACTGTAATCCATTGACCGTAAAATGTTTTCATTATCTATCATCCCGTCCTGGTCTTACTTTGATCTTTCCCACTTTGGGGTCCAGGGCCCATCATTATAATCATGTTATTCAGTTTTATAAACTATAACCACAGACTTTGTTTCCATTGAATTCACACAGCAAAGCAATAACTTGTTCAAACCAACTATTCACCTACTTAGCGCTGTTAACAAAAGATCATGAAATCTGCAGAGGAAAAAGGGAGGGCTTTATTCTCCATAAAAAATCTAGCAAACAAGCAAACAACAAAACCTCCTGCCGACTAGGGAGGCACAGTCTGCAGCACAAATGAAAGTGTGTGCACCAAAGAACAAAGGAAGGGTTTACGGCTCCCGTAGGAAAAGGTTTCTCCCAGGTTCTCCATCAAGTCTGTTTATGCAAATGTAGGATTCAAGTGTGTTCAGTTCTTATTGGTCAAGATAGTCAAGCCCTAATTGGGCGGCTTCCCAACCCCAACATTAGAAGTGTCTTTGTCAGGCGTTTTCTTGTAAAATGGCCAATGGAGTGGATGTGAGGAGTCTAGCCACAGTTTTTCTTGGCTCTGGTCACAGAAAGTGTTCTGGGTCAAGGGCACGAAGTAGGATGTTTGTTAAGAGATGGTTCTCCTGTCACCCCCACAAGGCCGCTTGAATCTGTTTTCTAAATTTGGGTGTCTCCATTAGTCACCGGGAACCCATTTCCTCCGGAGAGCTTGAGGTCCCATTTACAGTTCTATCTCACTGCACCATCATCCAGTAGCTGAAGAAAATCACAAAGCCACAGTGACTGTCCACACTCTCAACTCGTGGTCACAAATCTGAAACACATACTCATCACCGTCCAGAGGTTCTGCTACACTTCCCTTGTAAACTAAACTCCAGTATCCAAGACATCCAAGTATTTAACGCTTGCTTTACACTCCTGAAGTCTCCAATATTTCTTCTTCTTCCTGCTCTATAGAAAAGAAATAGAGTAACTCCCACAGGACCTCCATCTTCCTTCCACCAACTCCAGCCTTCCAGGAGGACGAAAACAACGTCAAGGTGTTCCCACTCCCGTCTCAAGGCCACACCTCTCCAGTCCTCGGGACCTCACCAGTGCTCAAGGCGCAGAGACTTTGCTTCAGCTGTTTTCTGCTCTCTCCTCTGCACCATCGTAATGTCGTCCACACAAGATAATTCACACCAACACACTAACCAACTCCAAGATATCCCTCCCTCTGAAACCCTGCCCTGAGCCAGTGTGTTTCTAGCTCTTTTCCTCATTTCCACTCCCTTAAATTTCATTCTCTTCCTCCCATTCTTGTCAGTGTCCTTCCCCACTCCTCCCATAAAGCTCCTTTTATCATCATCACCAGTGGCCTTCATGTTGCTGAATATGGTGATTCATTTTCTTTCTGCATCTCACTGTCCTTCCCAGCAGTGTCCGGCACACTTGAGAATGCTTGTGGAGGCATTTCCTTCTACCGACTTCCCTGCCACCTTCTCCTGTCAGTCCCCTGCTTCTATGGCTACTCCTCCGTCTTCTCCGAGGGCTTCTGCTTCTCTGCCAGACCTCTAAACCCTGATGCTTGTCCTGGGCCTTCTCCCTTCTCTGTCTCTCCTCCCTATCTCCGCTTAAGCTAAGTTGGGTCATGCTTTCAAATACCATCATCCCTAAGTGCATGGCTTCCAAATTTATATTTTCTAGCCCTGAACTAGCCATAGGTTTCTAATAGGCCTGTGAAACTTAACATATCCTAAACATTTAATCCAAGAAAATAGAACTGTCCACCCAGTTGCTTCAGCCAAAAGTCTACAGGTCCCATTCTTTCTTCCCACTATCAGCTCACCAGCTGAACCCGCCCTCTTCTCTCTCGCACTATTGCACCACCCAGTCCAACTCATGAACCATTTCCTCAGCTACTGTCATGACTTCTTAACTGTTTCTGTTCTTGCCCTCTTATAATCCCTTTTCCACAGAGGAAACACAACGATCTATTTTAGGTATAAATAAAAGTATGTCATTTTTTGGTTAAGCCTTCCAGTAGCTTCCCATTCCTCTAGGAGATAAAATTCAAACTCCTTATGTTCTACAAAGCCCTGTATTATCTGGTTCTTGTTCATCTTTCCATTTTTACCTACTGCCACACTGTGCCTGGCTAACCGCCTCTCCATCACACTGACCTTCTGTGAGTATTTCAAATGTGCTTC